>NC_053430.1:52127267-52217152 GCF_007990345.1 Gossypium hirsutum | reverse complement strand
TCAACCGTAAAGGTTTGAATTGTGTTTATGTCTAGATATGTAATCATGAATGTGTGAAAATTTCCAAGCTTCGATTTAGTCGATTGCATGTGAATTTAGTCAATAGGACTTATATGAGAAAATTTAAAATGTGATAGGTCAATGCATGAGGACCTATTAGTGCATGTGGAAGAAAAAGGGACTTGCATGTCAAATTCCCCTCCTAATATGTAGTGGCCGCCATGCTATGGGTGGAAACATGTACCAACATGTTTGTTAGTGATGTATGGTAGGAAAAAAATAAAAGCATGATAATTAAATAATGAAAGAAGGGTGATGAAAAAAAGAAAAAAAAAATAATGGTCTCATGCATACACCCCATTGCCGTGAGCTAAAGGAAGGAAAAGAAAGGTTTTGTTCATCCTTTTTCAACCTCTTTTGACCGAAAATCCTAAGGAAGAGGATTAGGAGGAAGTTTGGCCATGCATGTAACTAGATTGAGGTATGTTTAATGTTATTCTTTGAGATTCATGTATATTTTAAGTTGTAAGTTCAAAATCTACCTAGCCATGGTTCAAACTTTGTTAAATGATGGAGATGACATTCGGCCATGAATGTTACGTTCTTGGTTGGTATTTTGATGTCTTTGGTGATGAGGTAAGGAGATGGTTGACTTTGGGTGTTTAATAAAGGGTTTGGATGTGAGAGTGTGTGAGAAGTAGAAATGAGGAGTCTTAGCAACTCCATGAAGGTTCGCCATGGTAGTTTGAGGATTAGAGATTTTATTTCTTGTTAAAAATTTGATGAATCCTAGTGTGTGAAGTGTTTGAACCAACTAAGGATAATAGATGCATGGGTACAAAGTAGGAAGAATCGGCTACTATGGTTGACACCAATGCCGAATGTAAAGATGTTATAGTAAATAATGTATGTGATTTGAGTTGATAATGTGAAAAAGGATAATTAGATGTATTATTAATGATATAAAGATTTTAGAAATTATTTTGGTTAGGTGTGTGTATGATTAAGTATATTCGGCAATATACTTAAAGTGAGTACTTGATATTATATGGGAGTATGTATATTCGGCCACATGAGTAAATATATATATGATGTTAAATTTGATTATGTATAATGGGCATTAAGATGTGGAACTTAAGAAATGTAGTCATATGTGGAATTACATGATGTTATAGTTGACATTGTACACACATACATCCATTCGGCATCAACATAGTAATTAGTGAGATGGTTGCCGAATATACAAACATACATAAGCATGTGTAATTGAATTATGAATGTTTAACAAGATGGTTAAACTAGTGAATTATTGATTAAGCTCAAGGAGCTAAAGGAGGAGAATCAAGCAAAGGCAAAGAAAAGATCACTGAGTAGCGAGTTGGAACCGTCTTACCCAACACAAGGTAAGTCATTAAGCATGTAGTTGGTATTATTTCAAATGGTCATAATGTTTATGTATTGATGCTGAATGGAATGAATAAATATACATATATATATGCATGTACGTATGTGATGATGAAATTGTTGAATGAAAAGAAAAGAGGTAAGATGTACTGAGTTGTTGATCTCGGCACTAAACGTGCGGGTATAACCATTTATGACCATGAGATTGGCGCTAAGTGCGCGGGATTAAATTGTACAGCACTAAGTGTGCGATTTGACTATGTTGCACTAAGTGTGCGAAATGAATATGATGCACTAAGTGTGCGAATTGACCATGCGGCACTAAGTGTGCGAGTTTGACTATGTAGCACTAAGTGTGCGATTTGATTACGTAGCACTAAGTGTGCGAGTTGATTATATAGCACTGAGTGTGCGGACTCAATATACATTCGTGAATCATTATGGACACTATGTGTGCGACACTATTGAGTCGATCGCGGACAGCGGATCGGGTAAGTGTCTTGAGTACATGGCTAATAGGTGCTATGCTTATACTTGGTGTTGAGCTCGGTAAGTTTGAACCTATGTGACAAATATACTTGAAGTCACGTACATAAAATTTATCGTAGGATGGGTGAAAGGCCGTTTAGTCGTTTGATTGTAACGAAATAAATTGATTTATGAAAATGCCTCAATGTCCTATTGATGAGTATATGGAATGTGAATGCATGAATTGATATGAAACTGAATCGATAGGTTGGAGGAACTATGGTATGGTTCGGTATGGATGGAGTAAATTGTCTCGTTCCATTTTGTTTCCTCTTGTGATAATGTTATTGATGGATGGTAGTGCATTGCTTATGACTTACTGAGTTATAAACTCACTCGGTGTTTCCTTGTCACCCATTATAGGTTGCTTGGACTCATCTATTTTTGCGGGGTCAGGCCGTCATCGAAGTCATCACACCGGATAGCAAGTTTTGGTACTTTCTTCTTAGTTGGCTTAGAAGAACATTTTGGCATGTATAAGCTATTACGTTGTGTTTGAACTTTGGCATGTAAACTTTAAGCCATGCGAAAATGGCACGAATGTTCGATTGAGTTGGATCAAGGGTAGGCATGAAATGGACCTAGTTACTTTCGTAACAGATGCTGGCAGCAGCAGTGTCATGAGATTGAAAAATCACTAAAAATAGTAGGAGTGGAATTAATTGATGAATAAATTATTTAATCGAAGCTCGATGAGTCTGTTTTCATGAGGAAGTAACGAAAAGATCATATGGGCAGTATATTAAGAGATAATCAGATTTTTGTGGGACAGGGCCAGAACAGTTTCTAGATTCCCTGCTCCGACTTTGGAAATTCATTATAAATTAACCAGAGATAATTAGCAGTCGTACCATATATGTACAGATTCCTCTCTGAGTCTAGTTTTCATAGAAACAAACGGCATCAGTGTTGAAGCCCCGTGCAGGGAGATATCCAAGTCGTAATGGGCAAAGGTTAGTGTAGTCGACCCCTGCAACATGGGAGACTTTGACTAATAAACTGTACTAATTGGCTCAACCAAAAATTCTAGAAAAAAATACATAGATGGGCACATGAGTCTAGTTTCTGGGAAAAATCATGAAACTGATTTTCGAGTTACGAAACTCAAGATATGATTTTTAAAACGACTAGTACACAGATTGGGCAGTGTCTGGAAAATAAATTTTATAAGGGGTTAAAGTCAGTTAACACCTCGTGTTCGACTCCGGTGTCAGTTTCGGGTTCGGGGTGTTACATTTGATTGGTATCAGAGCTATGGTTTAGTCGGTTCTAGGACTACCATAGCGCGTATGAGTCTAGCTATACATGCCGAATGTTAATGTTTAAATGTGTGATGACTTCTGACGGTTGAAATGTTTTTGTTTTGATTAGTAAATGGACCCCGGTGAAGAAAGAACCCTAGTGGATGACGTTGAGAGCGTAGCGGCTGCTCCTGCACAAGGGACGCCGCCTGTTGAACCTCAGTCATCTGCGAATAATCAAGGTGAGGGGGCTAAACAAGCCTTCTTTACCATGATGAATGAGTGGGTCGCGCAATATGCCCGAACCAACCCGGCTGTCCAACAATTCCCAAATTTGAATAATCCACCCCAAGAGCCTGTAATGCCATCAGTCGCTGATCCTGTGAGGCTGAGTAAGCCACCTGTAGACTTGATTAGGAAGCGTGGGGCCGAGGAGTTCAAGGCCATAGTAACTGATGATGCCGAAAGGGCCGAGTTCTGGCTTGATAACACCATTCGGGTGTTTGATGAATTGTCATGCACACCCGACGAATGTCTAAAATGTGCTGTATCTTTGTTGCGAGACTCAGCCTACTATTGGTGGAGGACCTTGATTTCCATAGTCCCGAACGAGCGAGTAACTTGGGACTTCTTTCAAACGGAATTCCGAAAGAAATTTATTAGCCAACGGTTCATTGATCAGAAGCGTAAGGAGTTCTTGGAACTCAAGCAAGGCCGTATGACTGTATCTGAATACGAACATAAATTCGTAAGACTCAGTAGGTATGCCCGGGAGTGTGTAGCTGATGAGGTTGCTATGTGCAAAAGATTCGAGGAAGGATTGAATGAAGATTTAAAGCTACTAATGGGTATTTTGGAAATAAAAGAATTCGTAACACTAGTCGAACGAGCCTGCAAGGCGGAAGAACTTGGAAAGGAGAAGAGGAAGGCTGAATTTGAAGCTAGAGATTATCGTAAAAGATCGACGGGTAAAGCTCCGTTCTCAGCTGTAAAGAAGTTCAGGGAGGACATTAATAAGTCGAGGGCGACTGCGGGAATTTCCATCAGGGCAAGACCATCGATGGGCTCCCGAGCTACTTCGGTAGCTAGTGTGGGCAATAATCGTCACGAGAAACCTGAATGTCCCCAATGTGGAAGACGACACCTAGGTGAATGTTGGGGCAAGTCTACTAGCAGGGCCTGTTACGGATGCGGTTCGAAGGACCACTTCATTAGAGATTGCACGGAGCTGGATGAGAAGAATAAGATTCAAGGTGCAAGACCTAGTGGAGTGACATCTAGAGGTAGACCACCGAGAATTTTAGGAGGCAGGGGTGGTAGTCAGAGGGGGGCCTCTGATACGGCCGATCGAGCCGAGAACCGTACTCCTGCTAGAGCATATGCCATTCGCGCACAAGAGGAGGCATCCTCCCCCGACGTCATCACTGGTACCTTCACTCTCTTTGATACTAATGTGATTGCATTGATTGACCCTGGTTCTACTCATTCATATGTATGCGAAACCTTAGCAACCAGTAAGACTCTACCTGTTGAGTCTACTAAGCTCGTAATTCGAGTATCAAACCTTTTGGGTCAATGCGTACTTGTTGATAAAGTGTGTAAGAGATGCCCTCTAATAATCCGAGAATCCTATTTTCCGGCCGATTTGATGCTTTTGCCGTTCGACGAGTTTGATGTTATTCTTGGTTTGGATTGGTTAACCGCGCATGATGCGGTTGTGAATTGCAAAAGCAAGACTATCGATTTGAGGTGCGCAAATAACGAAATAATCCGAGTTGAGTCTGCGGACTTAAGGGGGTTGCCACCTGTAATATCAGCAATGTTGGCCCAGAAATATGTAAGGAAAGGGTGCGAAGCATACCTCGCGTATGTACTTGATGACAAGGAGTTAGAAAAGAAACCCGAATCGGTGCCGGTGGTTTGTGAATACCCGGATGTTTTTCCTGAAGAGTTACCGGGTTTGCCACCTGTTCGGGAGGTAGAGTTTGGTATTGAGCTTGTACCTGGAACTACGCCAATTTCGATCGCTCCGTATCGTATGGCACTAACCGAGTTAAAAGAGTTGAAAGCTCAGTTGCAAGAATTGACGGATAGAGGTTTCGCTCGACCGAGTTTCTCACCTTGGGGTGCACCAGTATTGTTCGTGAAAAAGAAGGACGGAACCATGAGGTTGTGCATTGACTATCGTCAACTGAATAAAGTGACGATAAAGAATAAGTATCCGTTACCACGTATTGATGATCTGTTCGATCAATTAAAGGGAGAATCGGTGTTTTCAAAGATAGATTTGAGATTGGGTTATTATCAGTTGCGGATTCGAGATTCGGACGTACCCAAAATTGCTTTCAGAACGAGGTACGGTCACTACGAGTTCTTAGTGATGCCGTTTGGGCTCACTAATTCCCTGCGGTGTTTATGGATTTGATGAATCGGATCTTCAGGCCGTATTTGGATCGGTTCGTAGTTGTGTTTATTGATGACATCTTGGTCTATTCAAGAGATGAGACCGAACATGCTGAGCATCTGAGGCTAGTGTTGCAAATTTTGCAGGATAAGCAGTTATATGCTAAGTTCAGTAAGTGTGAGTTCTGGTTAAGAGAGGTTAGCTTCTTGGGTCATGTGGTATCCGCATCGGGTATTCGAGTTGACCCGACCAAAATTTCAGCCATACTTAACTGGAAGCCTCCGAGAAATGTTACCGAAGTCCGGAGCTTTCTAGGGCTCGCCGGTTATTACCGACGATTTGTCAAAGGTTTCTCGATGATAGCCACACCAATGACGAAGCTACTTCAAAAGGATGTTAAGTTCGAATGGACGGAGAAATGTCAGAAAAGCTTCGATCAACTGAAAACTCATTTGACTGAAGCTCCAATTTTGGTGCAACCCGAATCGGGTAAAGAGTTTGTCATTTATAGTGACGCATCCCTACTTGGGTTGGGTTGCGTATTGATGCAAGAAGGTCGAGTTGTGGCCTATGCGTCGAGACAATTGAAGCCACACGAGAGAAATTATCCGACCCATGATCTCGAACTAGCCGTCATTGTGTTTGCATTGAAAATATGGCGACATTATTTGTTTGGTGAGAAGTGCCATGTGTTTTCGGATCACAAAAGTCTCAAATATTTGATGACTCAACGAGACTTGAATCTGCGACAAAGACATTGGCTTGAGTTGTTGAAAGATTACGAGCTTGTCATTGATTACCACCCGGGAAAGGCTAATGTGGTTGCGGACGCCTTAAGCCGAAAATCACTGTTTGCTTTGCGAGCGATGAATGTACACTTGTCTGTTCTACCTGACAATGTGTTAGTAGCTGAATTAAAAGCCAAACCATTATTGACTCATCAAATTCGTGAAGCTCAGAAAGTCGATGATGAATTGGTTGCAAAACGAGCTGAGTGTGTTCCGAACAAGGAATCGGAGTTTTAGATTGATGATGATGGTTGTTTGAGGTTTAGAACTCGTTTGTGTGTTCCAAGGAATTCGGAACTCATTCCGATGATTCTGAACGAAGCCCATTGTAGCCGAATGTCAATTCATCCGGGGAGCACGAAAATGTACAACGACTTGAAACGTCGGTTTTGGTGGCATGGTATGAAACGAGACATCTCCGACTTTGTTTCGAGATGTTTAATATGTCAACAAGTGAAAGCGAAACATCAAGTGCCTTCAGGGTTACTTCAGCCGATCATGATACCCGAGTGGAAATGGGACCGAGTCACAATGGACTTTGTGTCCGGACTGCCATTGTCCGCAAGTAAGAAGGATGCGATTTGGGTTGTTGTTGATAGGCTGACTAAGTCGGCTCACTTTATCCCCGTGCGTACGGATCTTTCATTGGATAAACTAGCCGAATTGTATGTCTCTCAGATTGTGAGATTACATGGAGTACCTATTTCTATCGTGTCGGATAGAGATCCGAGATTCACCTCACGATTTTGGAAGAAATTGCAAGAAGCTTTGGGTACCAAGCTGCATTTTAGCACCGCTTTTCACCCCCAAACCGATGGTCAATCCGAGCGGATAATTCAGATACTTGAGGATATGTTGAGATGTTGCATCCTCGAGTTCAGTAGTTCATGGGAACGGTATTTACCTTTGATTGAATTCGCTTACAACAATAGTTTTCAATCAAGTATTAAGATGGCACCTTATGAGGCTTTGTACGGTCGTAAATGCCGTACGCCATTGTTTTGGACCGAGCTTGGTGAAAGTAAAATTTTCGGAGCTGATTTGATTAAAGATGCCGAACAAAAAGTAAAGGTAATCCGCGAAAGTCTGAAGGTAGCCACAGATCGTCAAAAATCGTATGCGGATTTAAAACGAAAGGACATTGAATATCAGGTGGGAGATAAAGTGTTTCTTAAAGTGTCACCTTGGAAGAAGGTACTCAGATTTGGCCGTAAAGGCAAGTTGAGCCCGAGATTCATTGGGCCGTACGAAATTTCTGAACGAGTGGGGCCGGTTGCATATAGATTGATTTTGCCCCCTGAACTTGAAAGGATGCACGATGTCTTCCATGTTTCAATGCTTCGACGTTATAGATCCTATCCGTCACATGTGATTAATCCCTCAGAAGTTGAAATTCAATCTGACTTGAGCTATGAAGAAGAACCGATTCGTATCCTAGCTCGTGAAGTGAAAGAGTTGCGAAATAAAAGGGTTCCGTTGGTTAAGGTGTTGTGGCTCAAACACGGGATCGAGGAAGCAACCTGGGAACCCGAGAGCTCGATGAAAGAACGATATCCAAACCTATTTACCGGTAAGATTTTCGAGGACGAAAATTTTTAAGTGAGGGAGAGTTGTGACAGCCCAAAATTAACCCTAGTCGGGAAGTGGTTTCGGGACCGCTAAACCGAGTCACCGAAAGGTTTGAATGTGATGTTTATTGTCTAGAATATGTAATCATGAATGTGTGAAAATTTCAAGCTTCGATTTAGTCGATTGCATGTGAATTTAGTCAATAGGACTTATATAAGAAAATTTTAAAATGTGATAGGTCAATGCATGAGGACCTATTAGTGCATGTGGAAGAAAAAGGGGACTTGCATGTCAAATTCCCCCTCCCTAATATGTAGTGGCCGGCCATGCTATGGGTGGAAACATGTCACCAACATGTTGTGTTAGTGATGTATGGTAAGGAAAATAAAATAATAAGCATGATAATTAAATAATGAAAGGAAGGGTGATAAAAAAAAAGAAAAAAATAATAATGGTCTCATGCATACACCCCATTGCCGTGAGCTAAAGGAAGGAAAAGAAAGGTTTTGTTTATCCTTTTTCAACCTCTTTTGACCGAAAATCCTAAGGAAGAGGATTAGGAGGAAGTTTGGCCATGCATGTAACTAGATTGAGGTATGTTTAATGTTATTCTTTGAGATTCATGTATATTTTAAGTTGTAAGTTCAAAATCTACCTAGCCATGGTTCAAACTTTGTTAAATGATGGAGATGACATTCGGCCATGAATGTTACGTTCTTGGTTGGTATTTTGATGTCTTTGGTGATGAGGTAAGGAGATGGTTGACTTTGGGTGTTTAATAAAAGGGTTTGGATGTGAGAGTGTGTGAGAAGTAGAAATGAGGAGTCTTAGCAACTCCATGAAGGTTCGATCATGGTAGTTTGAGGATTAGAGATTTTATTTCTTGTTAAAAATTTGATGAATCCTAGTGTGTGAAGTGTTTGAACCAACTAAGAATTAATAGATGCATGGGTACAAAGTAGGAAGAATCGGCTACTATGGTTGACACCAATGCCGAATGTAAAGATGTTATAGTAAATAATGTATGTGATTTGAGTTGATAATGTGAAAAAGGATAATTAGATGTATTATTAATGATATAAAGATTTTAGAAATTATTTGGTTAGGTGTGTGTATGATTAAGTATATTCGGCAATATACTTAAAGTGAGTACTTGATATTATATGGGAGTATGTATATTCGGCCACATGAGTAAATATATATATGATGTTAAATTTGATTATGTATAATGGGCATTAAGATGTGGAACTTAAGAAATGTAGTCATATGTGGAATTACATGATGTTATAGTTGACATTGTACACACATACATCCATTCGGCCATCAACATGAGTAATTAGTGAGGATGGTTGCCGAATATACAAACATACATAAGCATGTGTAATTGAATTATGAATGTTTAACAAGATGGTTAAACTAGTGAATTATTGATTAAGCTCAAGGAGCTAAAGGAGGAGAATGAAGCAAAGGCAAAGAAAAGATCACTGAGTAGCCGAGTTGGAACCGTCTTACCCAACACAAGGTAAGTCATTAAGCATGTAGTTGGTATTATTTCAAATGGTCATAATGTTTATGTATTGATGCTGAATGGAATGAATAAATATACATATATATATGCATGTACGTATGTGATGATGAAATTGTTGAATGAAAAGAAAAGAGGTAAGATGTACTGAGTTGTTGATCTCGGCACTAAACGTGCGGGTATAACCATTTATGACCATGAGATTGGCGCTAAGTGCGCGGGATTAAATTGTACAGCACTAAGTGTGCGATTTGACTATGTTGCACTAAGTGTGCGAAATGAATATGATGCACTAAGTGTGCGAATTGACCATGCGGCACTAAGTGTGCGAGTTTGACTATGTAGCACTAAGTGTGCGATTTGATTACGTAGCACTAAGTGTGCGAGTTGATTATATAGCACTGAGTGTGCGGACTCAATATACATTCGTGAATCATTATGGACACTATGTGTGCGACACTATTGAGTCGATCGCGGACAGCGGATCGGGTAAGTGTCTTGAGTACATGGCTAATAGGTGCTATGCTTATACTTGGTGTTGAGCTCGGTAAGTTTGAACCTATGTGACAAATATACTTGAAGTCACGTACATAAAATTTATCGTAGGATGGGTGAAAGGCCGTTTAGTCGTTTGATTGTAACGAAAATAAATTGATTTATGAAAATGCCTCAATGTCCTATTGATGAGTATATGGAATGTGAATGCATGAATTGATATGAAACTGAATCGATAGGTTGGAGGAACTATGGTATGGTTCGGTATGGATGGAGTAAATTGTCTCATTCCATTTTGTTTCCTCTTGTGATAATGTTATTGATGGATGGTAGTGCATTGCTTATGACTTACTGAGTTATAAACTCACTCGGTGTTTCCTTGTCACCCATTATAGGTTGCTTGGACTCATCTATTTTTGCGGGGTCAGGCCGTCATCGAAGTCATCACACCGGATAGCAAGTTTTGGTACTTTCTTCTTAGTTGGCTTAGAAGAACATTTTGGCATGTATAAGCTATTACGTTGTGTTTGAACTTTGGCATGTAAACTTTAAGCCATGCGAAAATGGCACGAATGTTCGATTGAGTTGGATCAAGGGTAGGCATGAAATGGACCTAGTTACTTTCGTAACAGATGCTGGCAGCAGCAGTGTCATGAGATTGAAAAATCACTAAAAATAGTAGGAGTGGAATTAATTGATGAATAAATTATTTAATCGAAGCTCGATGAGTCTGTTTTCATGAGGAAGTAACGAAAAGATCATATGGGCAGTATATTAAGAGATAATCAGATTTTTTGTGGGACAGGGCCAGAACGGTTTCTGGATTCCCTGCTCCGAATTTGGAAATTCATTATAAATTAACCAGAGATAATTATGGGTCGTACCATATATGTACAGATTCCTCTCTGAGTCTAGTTTTCATAGAAACAAACGGCATCAGTGTTGAAGCCGCGTGCAGGGAGATATCCAAGTCGTAATGGGCAAAGGTCAGTGTAGTCGACCCCTGCAACATGGGAGACTTTGACTAATAAACTGTACTAATTGGCTTGACCAAAAATTCTAGAAAAAAATACATAGATGGGCACATGAGTCTAGTTTCTGGGAAAAATCACGAAACTGATTTTCGAGTTACGAAACTCAAGATATGATTTTTAAAACGACTAGTACACAGATTGGGCAGTGTCTGGAAAATAAATTTTATAAGGGGTTAAAGTCAGTTAACACCTCGTGTTCGACTCCGGTGTCGGTTTCGGGTTCGGGGTGTTACAATTCTAGTAAGATCGAAACACTTTATTCTAATAAATGTCAAATATATGGAATTTAATAAGGTTTAAAAACCTTATTCTAAAATAAAATAAAAGAAGTGTAATTCTATATGGATTCTTCTTTTCTTTTATTTTACGACTGTATTTTATTTAAATAAGGATTCGGGCCACTTAATTCTAACAATTTCCACCTTGACACAAATTCTCAATGAACAAGTTCTTCATTACGAACTCTCAACGAACAAGTTCTCCACCTCTTCCATAAAACCCCTTAAGGGTTTAAGTTCAACAATAAACACCAACCAAGTCTAAGCAATGCTTAAACTTGGTTATAGGTGCGGATTTTCATGAGTACTAATTTTTCTCACAAAAATATCACCACAAACAAAAATATCATGAACAAAATGATACCGAACATCAATGTGTTTTGTTCTCTCATGAAACATTTGATCTTTTGTAAGAAAGATGGCACTCTGACTGTCACAAAATACTGTGCTGATTTGAAGGTCTTCATTGAGTTCACTAAAGAGTCCCTTCAACCAAATAGCTTCTTTACAAGCCTCATTAATCGCCATGTACTCAACTTCAGTGGTAGATAAAGCGACTGTAGTTTGCAAAGTGGCTTTCCAACTAATTACACAACCTCTGATTGTAAAGACATAACCTGTGAAAGATCTTCTTCTATCAAGGTCTCCAGCAAAATGAGCATCAACATACCCAATTACTCCATCTCTAGTTCTTCCAAACTGTAAGCAAACATTAGTAGTTCATCGTAAATATCTTAAAATACACTGAACTGCTTTCCAATGTTCTTTACCAGGATTCGCCATATATCTGCTAACTACACTAACTGCATATGATAAATCTGGACGTGACCAAACCATAGCATACATTAGAGATCCCACTACACTAGAGCATGGAACATGTGACATTTACTCAATCCCATTATCTGATTGTGGAGACAAAGCCGATGAAAGTCTGAAATGGGCTGCTAAAGGAGTACTAACAGGCTTAGCACTCTACATATTGAACCTGCAAAGAACTTTCTCAATATACCCCTTCTGACTTAGGTGCGATTTACTTTCTTTTCTATCTCTGAGAATCTCCATACCAAGTATCTTCTTTGCTGGTCCTAAATCTTTCTTCTCAAATTCTTCACTTAGTTGGGTTTTGACCTTTCTTATCTCTCATTTATCTTTTGCTACTATCAACATGTCATCAACATAAAGAAGTAAATACACAAAAGAACCATCACTAGTTTTCTTAAAGTAAACACAACTATCAAAACTACTTCTTTTGAAATTATGAGAAGTCATAAAGGAATCAAACCTCTTGTACCACTGTCTTGGTGACTGTTTCAAACCGTAAAAGGGACTTTTTCAGCAAGCAAACATACTCCACTTTTTCTGAGACTGTAAAACCCTCTGGTTGTTGCATGTATATATCCTCCTCAAGTTTTCCATGCAAAAATGCAGTTTTTGCGTCTAACTGCTCAAGCTCCAAGTCATGCATCGCCACAATACCAAGCAAAACTCGAATTGGACTATGCTTAACAACTAGGGAGAACACATCTGTGAAATCCACTCCTAGAATTTGACTGTAACCCTTTGCAACAAGCCTTGCTTTATATCTGGGTTCTTCAACTCCTGGAGTCTCTTCTTTCTTTTTAAACACCCATTTACAACTAACAGCCTTTTTACCTTTAGGAATTTTTACAAGATCTCATGTTCTGTTTTTGTGGAGTGATTTCATCTTCTCTTGCATAGCAAACATCCACTTTTCTGAGTCTTCACAACTAATCACCTCAGAATAATTAGATGGTTCTTGATTTGCATCTATATCTTCAGCCACATTTAAAGCATAAGCAACTAGATCAGCCTCGGCATACTTATTTGGAGGCTTAATTTCTCTTCTAGTTCTATTTTTGGCTATAGAGTATTGCGGTAAAGAAGCAACTCTATTCTCAATTTTTATACTGGCTTGAGGAGTCGACTCTGTATTAATCTGATGCTCCACCTGCTTTTGATTTTCTTTATTGGAAGATTCTTTAAGAGATAAGTTAGGTAGCATAGCAGTTTCATCAAAAAAAACATATCTGCGAATCACAACTTTTTTATTTTCAGGACACCATAAATTATACCATTTTACACCAACTTTATAACCAAGAAAAACACATTTAATAGACCTTGGTTCCAATTTTCCATTATCAACATGAGCATACGCAGGACACCCAAAGACCTTTAAATCAGAATAATTAGCAGAATTACTAGACCATACCTCTTGTGGACTCTTTTTCTCAATGGCAACGGATGGGGATCGGTTGATTAAAAAACATGCAGTAGAGGCTGCTTCGGCCCAAAACGACTTTGATAAGTTGCATTTGACAACATACATCGAACCTTCTCCATGATCGTTTTGTTCATTCGCTCTGCAACGCCATTTTTCTGTGGAATATGGCGAACTGTCAAGTGTCTCACGATCCCTTCTAACTTGCACAATCTATTAAACTCATCACAACAGAACTCTAAGCCATTGTCTGTACGGAGGTATTTTATTTTTTTCCATTCTGTTTTTCAATCATAATTTTCCAAGACTTAAATGCGGAAAACACATCACTTTTCTGCTTCAAGAAGAACGCCCAAACTTTTCTGGAACAATCATCAATAAAGGTTAGCATATAATTAGCTCCACCTCTCGAAGGCACTCTGGATGGCCCCCACAGATCAGAATGAATATACTCCAACGTTCCCTTCATATTATGGATTCTTCTGGTGAATCGAACTCTTTTTTGCTTCCCAAAAATACAATGCTTACAGAAATTCAGTTTGCAAATTCCTTGCCCATCAAGAAGTCCTCTTTTGCTCAATTCTTTCATGCCATTCTCACTCATATGCCCTAGGCGCATATGCCAAAGTTTAGTAATATCATCATCTGACAAGGAAGAAGAAGCAACAGCTGCATCACCAGTAACAGTTGAACCTACAAAACATATAACTTGACAGTCTTTCTCTGCTCTTTCATCACAACAAGGGAACCTTTGGAAATTTTCAAAACCCCACTTTCTGCTTGTATCTATACCTTTTTGAATCAAGAGTACTCAACGAAATTAAATTTCTTTTCAATTTTGGAACATGTCGTACGTCACTAAGTGTTCTGACAACTCCATCAAATATTTTAACTTTAATTGTTCCAACACCTTCGATTTTACATGAAGCATTATTTCCCATCAAAGTAACACCTTTAGACACTATTTCGTAAGTTGTAAACCAATCCCTATTAGGACTCATGTGGAAGGTGCAGCCTGAATCAAGTATCCACCCCTCGCTTACTTTAGAATCATTAACAGAAGCGACTATAAGTTCACCATCGCTGTAGTCTTCTACAACATCAGCTTCACCAGAATTTTCTGGTTGTTTTCCCTTTTAATTTGCAGCCTCCCTTTTAATCTTGTTTTGTAGCTTATAGCACTCAGATTTAATATGCCCTTTCTTCTTGCAGAAGTAACAAGTTTTACCTCTATTTGAAGACCTTGATTTACCCTTAGATTTACCACGAGGATTCCGTTCCTGTGTCCTACCACGATCATTATCAGTATTCCGATCTTGTCTCCCACGAACAATAAGACCCTCTCCTTGAGAGTCGGGTTTAACCACAAGATGCTTCATCTTATCATACGAGGTTAAAGGATCATAAACCTCATCAACTGTGAGAGGCTCGCGGCTATATAAAATCGTGTCTCCAAAGGTTGAATAGGACTGGGGCAACAACCAAAGTAGAATCAACCCTAGATCTTTCTTATCATACTGAACCTTCATGGCCTCCAAGTTTGAGAGAATTTCTTTAAACACTGTTAAGTGTTCCTCCATGGCCTCCAAGTTTGAGAGAATTTCTTTAAAAACTGTTAAGTGTTCGTGTACAGACGCACCTTCCTCCAAACGATGAGTATAAAGACGCTGCTTCATATGCAACTTGCTTGTTAGAGTTTTCGACATACATATTTGTTTTAGCCTCTTCCATAATGCAACGGCAGCCTTCTCTTTCATCACATCCTGTAGAATTTCGTTGGACAAATGCAGATGTAATTGTGTTAACTCCTTTCGATCCTTACGCTTCTTCTCTTCATCTATTAATGTCGAAGGCATCTTATCTACCCCTAGCAGGGCATCCTCCAGATCCATCTGCGCAAGAACTGCTTGCATCTTAATCTGCCACAACGTAAATCTGGTGTTGCGATCCAACAGCAGAATTTCATACTTCAAAGACGCCATTACCGTGATTGAAATGAATAACCCGGAAGCTCGGATACCAATTTGTGGAAAAAATAAAAATAAAAAAATAAAATAAAGAACATACAGATTTTTACGTGGAAACCCTTTCGGGGAAAAACCACGGGCAGAAGAGAAGAAAATTCACTATGTCGAATTCGAATTGATTACAAGAGGAATAGACTATATCTATTTATAGGCTTGTAAAGCCATATTCTAGTGAGACTAAAACACCTTATTCTAATAAATATCAAATATATGGAATTTAATAAGGTTTAAAAAACCTTATTCTAAAATAAAATAAAAGAAGTGTAATTCTATATGGATTCTTCTTTTATTTTATTTTACCACTGTATTTTATTTAAATAAGGATTCGGGTCACTTAATTCTAACATAACCACATATATAGTATCAAGCTTGCAACTTCATATATCAATACATATACTTTAGCATTATTTTACCACTTGACCAAATACAATATATTCATAAGCATATTTAACTTTCACTTTCATAATGCACATTTCATTTATTCAAATAAAATATATACTTACCTTACTACTCAATCATTTAACTTAATACATACCTGACCCTTTTAGCTCGATTTCACATTCAATCTTAACTTGATATTGCCCATTGAACCATTCAGAATTAATAAGGATACTAGGATATTTAAAAAGCTCGTACAACGCCAACGTCCCAGACGTGGTCTTACATGTAATCACATATCGATGCCATTGTCCCAGACAGGGTCTTACACATAAATCACAAATTGATGTCAACGTCCCAAACATGGTCTTACACGAAATCACATATCGGAATCCTATGTCATAACATATGTATCCAAACTATTCCTAAGGTTCGTACGGGACTTTCGGACGTTGTAACTCGATCGATTCAGGCTTATATATACTTCTCCATACTTAAACAAATTCGGCTTGAACATATATATACAAGTAATAGTTCAATTAGGCACAAATATAATATATACAATCGAATTTAATGACATGTATTTACTTATGAACTTACCTCGTACGAAGACGAATAGACCAGGTAGACTATTCAACAACTTTAGATTTCCCCCGGTCCAAATCTGATTTTCTCTTTTCTTGATCTAAATTAATATAAATTACACTTATTTAATCAAATATTCAATCAAATTCATCCAAAAACACATAAATGGGCTAATTACACTTTTGCCCCTAACATTTCACATTTTTCATCCCTATATCACAAAACACAAAATATTCAAAATTTGACTTCACCCATGTTAGGCCGAATTTACCCCTAGCCCATATAAGCCCATATGTTTCATTTATTTCACATTTTGACCCCTCAATTTACAAAATTTACAATTTAATCCTAATTAGGCTTTTTTACTAAAAATCACTTAGTTAAACATATTAATCTAACAACATATATTTATTTTTCATCATCAAACATAAAAAACATCAAGCTTTCAACAATGGCAAAACACAAAATCATCATAAATTTCAAATTTTGAGGTATGAGCTAGCTAGAACATGAAGCAACGATCACAAAAACGTAAAAATCATCAAAAATCAAGCAAAACACATACCTAATTCAAGCTTCCAAGTGTGCCGAACCTAACAAGCTTACTTTCTTTCTTTTCTCTTTTAACATTCGGTCAAGAAAGATGAACATAATTGCCATTTTATGTTTTCTTTTAATTATATTACATTATAATATGCTAATTACCAAATTAGCCTTTTTATTTTCATTTAAAATCCACTAACCTTAGGCATTTTTGTCCATCCATAATTTCAATGGTATATTATTAACATAAGGACCCCACATTAAAAGAACACATCAATTCAGCACTTTAACAATTAGTTAGCCATTCTTACATTTTACGCTATTATGTCCTTTTATTAAATCGGGCACACAAACGATAAAATTTTCATACGAAATTTTCACACATATAAATTAACATGCTGTAGACACCAAAAATAATATTAAAATATTTTTTTGACTCGAATTTGTGGTCCCAAAATCACTTTTTCGAATAGGGTCTAAACCAGGCTGTTACAGTTGAGGAGCCAAACAAGAGAGTTCTAAGTGATTTAGGCTTGGTAGAGATTTTATTACATGTTTTAGAGACTGTAATTGGGCATTGTGGAACTCTCGGGAATTAGTTTAATTTTGGTTGTAATTGGACTTTGGATATTGGACATTTTATTTTGAATAATTTTATAATAATTTTGAGGCATGTTTGAGTTTAATTATTGAATGATTTACGGTGTATTGTTGCTTGATAACATGGTGTGTGAGGCATGAAATTTATACTAACGATTGTTTAAGTGAAGTTTCCATGGAGTGGTTTACTAGCAACTAAGGTACGCCACTTGATTGATTTATTCAATGTTTGTTATGCATGAAATTGATTGTCTAATTCTATTTAATTGGGGCTTCACTGATGTCAATAAATTCAATTGAAGATGTATGTATATGTATGTTAATTAATCATAGTTCAATCGAGTTTAATTGGCCATTAAAATATGAAAAATAAAGTTTGAAAATGAGTTTTTTGTAAAAATAGGTGCAATGGTTTTCACACGGGTGTGTACTTGTCCATACGGGCATGTGAGAGATTGCACACGGGCATGTGGAGACTGGAGTTATCACATACAGGCATGTGGGATTTCTAAATAGGCATGTGCGATTAGCCTACAAGTTTTTCACGAAGTGGACACAATTGATTAGTGACACACGATCTGGGGGACATGACCGTTTGGGTTTTGAGGGTTTGAATTTTTATCTTTTTAAATTGGTATTCCAAGTTGTTTAAGTTACAATTTAGTCCTAAAAATTCATTAGTCTAATTAGGGCCTTAGATGATAAGGAAACTTGGTAAAATTTTAGGATTAGTCTCGTAATGGGTAAATTTTGACAGAAATGCTCTTAATTTATAATTCAGAAGAGTTCGTGATAGTTAATTTTATTACAATTTAGTCACTAATAATGAAACTTGAATTAGACATAATAAACGAACTAAAGTTAAGCTAAAATTTTTAGGTTTGCATAATTTGACTAAAAAAAAGGTCGGTAAACACTTAGATCTAAAATCAGGTTAGTTTGCCATAGGTCGTAAAATGACGAAAATACCCTTAGGTTAAATTTCCTAGGAAAAGTTTAAAATTGGCTTATAATTTGCTTTCACATTAATAAATAACTAACAATTAAATAAGATTGAGGTGTTATAATGTCGGGGTGTGTCTTGGGTGGTCGTTAGCCAGAGAGTCACTTAGGTGGCTAATGTAATGCTTCAAATTTGGACCGGTCCATCCCGATCGGTTTTGGAGTGTCACAGGTTCTGGGGAAATCGTGGTATGTAGCGGATGGTTGGTAGGATTCTTTATGCATTGCATTATGTCTGATACGAGTTTGGCCAAGGAGTTAGATGCCGAATCTATGGAGCTGTCATTGGGACCAATCACTCGAGTTGGTGCCAAAAGGTTTCAAGAAGCTTTGTTAAGTTACATTGCTCGATTTGGGATAGAAAGAATGGCTGAACATCAAGTGACCAGCTCAAGTAGCTCAATTTGCAATATTGTGCAAGCTGACTTAGGTCGATCCAGCTGCAAGGAGCTCATGGCGTCTTGATGCTAGCTCAATGAGCTTGGTTTCCTTTTTTATTTAATTTTATGCATTAATGTTGCTGGAATAAATTTATTAAGTTCTTAAAATATTTAAGATCAAATAAATGTGTCAAAATCTGGACATAATAAATTAAAGTATTAAAGGTGTCTTAGTTCACGCATCAATTTAATGTGTCTTAGTTAGGACAAATTTATTAGCTGTAGCTATTTAATTTGTCTAGCCAAATCTAAGTATTTAATTTCTCTTAGTTCAGCCGAATTAAAGATGTCCTAAACTAATTAAATTGTTCCATTTAATTTGTCTAGGAACATACATGGGACGGTATGAATTTGGGCAGCTCATAAGTGCTCATTATTCAACACCTCTTCGTGGAAACCAAGGGCCAAGGGAGCTGATGTTTCCTCGCTTCAAGGTTGGCCGTCCAGCTCTTCAAAGCAACATCTTGGAGCTTTCACATTGCTGCAACATCTTTTCACCTGGAATGGCCATTCATTTTCGTGCATTCACACCAAAGGACCCCTCATATTCGGGTTTCACACTTGCATGGCCATTGGAGTGCCCCAAAATGCTAATTAAAGTCAAGACTTTTTAGCTCAACTAAGCAAAACATTAAAGAAGCCTCCAAGAAGCCTTAAATCCCCTTGGCCAAATCTGCCCATGTTATTTAGCCCATTAAATTGTTCTAATTATTTTCAGCTGATTAAGATCTCCCAAGTGTACCATTGACATCTCCCAAGTCCAAGGAAGCTTCATGGAAAGTGTTAAGAAGCTTTAAGGAAGTTTCCACCTCCTTAAGTGTTAAGTTGCTGTCCATTTAAATCCCCTAAGTGCCTGTTCGGCTAACTCCTATTTTAGATTATAAATATGTAGTTCATTTTACTTGAAAAGGCTAATAAACAATTTATGAATTTTGCTTACTTTGTGAGTTTGTTTTCAACTCTCATTGTTCTCCAAAGACTTGTCTGACTTATAAAGTAACCCTTGTGGCGTCAACCCGTCTTTGTTCGAACTTATCACTTTGTTCCCAAAGTGTGGCGTTCAAATTATACCGAGGTTCCTATCATCTTTGATAGCTGGTTGAGGTCTTCATCAACTATCCAATATCCTTCCATCGCATTTCCGACTTAGGTGTTCTCATAAGTTACGGGTTAACACACCAATATTGTGTTAGTTCATACTTGAACCCTTAGCTGAATCCCATCCACCGTTTCTCAAACTATCCAATAACCACATTGAACCATTTTGAGCCTAGTTCTTCCTTTCTATACAACCATTCTCGAAAGAACCTTAACTTACTCGATTTATGATCAGGCAAATGTTACGACTCAAATATCAACCGAGGCAAGTGCGTATCAATCTCCATGACACATTCAAAAGATAATATTTTATGCTATGTGGTATGTTGCATTAATTTACTAATTGATGTTTGAGTAAATGTTTGACTGTTGTTATTGTTAGACTCACATTGAGCTAGTTAGCTCACCCCATAGTTTCAACCATCTTAGGTAATGCTCAAGACTAGGATCGAACATGGCATGCAGACATACAATGAACTTCGGACTTATAAATAATACTACTTACATTTTTTGTAAATTTGTTCGTTTTTGTTTGGACTGTGGTTTGGATTTTATTCTATTTTGAGTTTTTCATGCATGCATACTTAACACAATAAATTGGTTTTAAAAGCATATTTTGAAATCGGATAAAGCTTGGCTTAATAATTAAATCGATTATTAATTGAGTTTTCTACTGTAACTAAAGATAATAAGGTTTTATAAGAGCAACTATGAGCAATGTGTTTTATAAACCACACTAATTCTAATAACATGACCTAAGAATGATTGATTTAATTAATGAATGTTTTCCCAAAATAACAAAGGTAAATCGTGGTTTTTCGTAAAAGAGAGAATTCTTAAGGTTTTCGATAAACAGTAGAGTAGCTTTGTCACATAGGTGACTAATGTGACCTTCACGATTTGGCCATAACATCTAGGTCGAGTTTGGGAAGTTACATGCACTATGTTCATACATAAACACGGGTCCAGACAGTAAAGAACTGACACAAACACATATCATTCCGGTAGTTCAATGTCATCAATCAACCAAAGATGGAGCACAGAAACTCACCTGAATTCCTATGTCCTTGCCAGCTCAACTTTTCAAATGCTAGAGCTTCCATTGTCTTGGCAACTAAGCACAACAATCGTATCTTAGTTAAATCAAAGGTAATCTAACCTTAACCCTTGAATCAAATTTTTTTTATATAGGAGTTCTTCAGGGATTCTTACTTCTCTTTCCTCCAATTATGGACACAGAGGGACTTAGGAGCTTACCAGTTCGTTGAATTCTCTTTTTCTTGACTTCAGACCTCATGATCACTTCCCCATGCAACATTTTGCTTAAACCTCCCTTCTTTGAAGAGATTGAAGAAGAATATGCATCCAAGAAGGAAATACAATCAAAATTTAGAAGGATTCCTCTATTGAATAAGGCTTTTTCTCTATATATATCCCTTCTCGCATGGTCATCAAAGCCCCAATTAACCACTCACTGATGATTATTGTGTCTCCCACTAAAGGATTAACCAATTCTATTCTAGTTAAACCAGAATGGAAACCTAACTATTTGCCCAACAACCATAAATTTTTTTCCAAAATTCCCAATAGAGTCCGGAAACTCACCATTTGCTTAATTAAGTCTTAAAATTCTTTTAAATTCAAGTCCTTAAAGAAATTTAGGTGTGACAATCTCGCCAAAATAAGCTACTCGCCAACTGCAAAATAAAAATCTATAAACTTAATAAAGCTCAAAAAAATACTTCGCTAGAATATTTGCCAACGCTAACTAGTCTAAGTCTCACAACTTAGGCAGTCTCGCCAGTACAATCTCTCAAGCAATACTAGTTCACCAAATGATCGTGTGACAAAGCAAAACAAAAAAAAAATAACAAAAGAGTGAAAGAAAGTGAAAAACAACCAAGAGCTTAAATGACCTAATCATCCATAAGAGGAAAAGGATGGAAACGATTCATAAGTGCTTCCATGTTCTCCTTAAGGGTAAAGATGTACCCTTAAAATGAAGCAGAAAACGAATCAAAGTGGGCATCAAAATAAGCATAAATTTCATTGAAGTGCCCTTAAATGTGATATTGGTATCATCAAATGGAATTGATTGA
The DNA here is from genome assembly GCF_007990345.1 of Gossypium hirsutum. Taxonomy (NCBI): domain Eukaryota; kingdom Viridiplantae; phylum Streptophyta; class Magnoliopsida; order Malvales; family Malvaceae; genus Gossypium; species Gossypium hirsutum. The sequence continues at coordinate 52,194,875 of NC_053430.1, read as the reverse complement.
AATGAGGATTGGGTATCATATTTTTAAATGCATATGTGTTTGAACTTAAATAGGATTGTTTGTATACATGTTAATATAAGGCATGGTATTGAATGTTTCAATTGGTTATTAAATGAGCTAGCATACGAGATTGATATTTGAATAGTGAACATGTAAATTGATAAAAATGAATATTAACATACATTGATTGAATCTTTATAGTGATTATGCTCATCTTACGACATGAAACATGAAAGTACCATTGAGCTTTATCGCTGAGCATACGGTTTGTTTACTCCGTGCATAGGTATAGTTGGATCTCAAAGTCTCGAAAAGTGATTCAGCATCCAATTTGCAGCCCTCAACTCAGTTATGTTTGCATAGTTCATTTTGTTTAGATAAATGACATGTACCTAGGTTTTGAGCCAATTTTATATCGTAAGTGGTCATTTTGGAAGTTTGGTTAATTAATGTTAACTTGAATAAAGATTTTGGTATATTTTGGCATGTATGGGTTTGCTATATCATTTGAAATGGTTGAATTGGCATATTTATACATTTGTTTCATGTGCCTTGAATTGGTAGCATATCGTTCTTTTGGAAACAATCAATCACATCATGACAATGAACTCTCAACGTTGCAACGAGATCTAGTCAGTGAGTTACGTTGTGACTTGGAACCCCCAAAGTCACAATGTCAACCCTATAGTTTGCAAATTTTACAATTTGATCCTTATTCGACCTTAAGTCATCTTAAGAGCTTTTGTAAGCTTGTATAAGACCCGAACACATTTGTACAACATGTCATAATGATGTTTTAATATTAATAATATGTGTTAACTGTAAATTTGAAATGTAATCGATCATAATTGCTCTAACAACGAATAAGACATCCCATAACTCGGACTCGATGATCGATTCGAGTATGGGGTCTTACACTATTTCCACTTTCCGAACATATTTTTCAATTTTCAAAATTTAAAAAATGAAAATTATTTCCTGAAAAGGAAAATGAAATAAAAAAATATTCTCGAAAACCAAAGGAAGACATGTTTTGTTGAATTAAATGAGTAGTTATCTTATAAGCTTACGAGGAAATAACTTAAGTATCTACCATCATATTTAAGTTTAATGTTGGTGAAAAAGTCGAATCAAAAAAGAATATGAAAAAACAAGTAAAATTGAAAAAAAAAATTGAAGAAAAAGAGCTTAAACTATATTAAGATTATTTTTAAAAGTTCATTTTTGTGCATCTATTACATAAATACCACTTTATGTGTATTTTTAAGAATCTTATATGACTAAATTTTCTCCTTAATAAAGTTTTAACTCTAATTATCTTTAATTTTTGTATTAATTGATTAAATAAAATTTAACCAATAAAAATAATAAAGCAAGATTTTGGATTTAGATTAAGATTTATATAGGAATTTAATGTTTAGAGTTTAAATTTTAAAATTTTGAGATTTAGGGTTTAACAGGTGGGATTAAGGTTAAAGTTTATAGATTAGGATTTAATTTTTTTACTTATTTAATTACTTTTATTTTTAATTAATTAACTAGAAATAAACTGAGATAAAATTATATTAGATGCAAACAAGTGCATCATAATAATTTTTTAATACTTGGCATTCATTAATAAGAGGGGAAAAGCAAACCTGGAACAGAAATGTCCCAACAAATCCACAGAATTTTTCATTAACAAACAAACAACAATAAAATCAAAGAGGAAACCTAAAACCAGAAAAATCTCTTCCCTTAAAAACCAAAACGTTAAATGAAGCCAGTAAAAAAATCCTCTCTACAAAGACACATTGAAATGTTGCATGAACCACTAGTAAAAGAATCGTAGGAGAAATCTTACTTTGGAAACCATTAGAGTGAAAAATAAGGCAGTCTCCAAAAACCCAAAGCCCTTAGTTTTTATTGTTACCCACCTAACTCCGTGATAGCCGTTTCTAATAGTTCATAGTCGTTGTGTGTTCGACCGCTGATGGAGCTTCCTCTATCCAATACTATGGTGTCAAAAGACGACACCCACCTTTTACAGAACCGTAAGTCTCTTCATTAGTCGATTTACCTACAAAGCGAAAGGTAATACTGTCAAAATAACCCATTCTTTCCTTAATATCTTGTATAATCGAACACAATACTGATCTATCAGGAGTTCCAGTGTTCAATTTCTTAACGACTAATGAACGAGTCTCCTTCCACCTGTATCAATCGTAACCCTAAGTCTTGGGCAAAGACAACTGCTTGTTCACATGCCCTTGCTTTAGCTATGAAAGCATTAGCAATGCCATGATGCGAGTAAGTGCAAGCAGCCATAATTTCCCCAAATTCATTTCTAGTTAAAGTACTCGATGTAAAGGTGTTTCTACTAGTGTTAAAAGAAGCATCATAGTTTAGTTTTATGTTATCCAAATCTGGGGGCATCTAGATCTCTTATTTATGTAGGAAACTAGATGGCCTCAACTCCTTAATGGCCTTAATTTCCAGCAGGTAACCCTTAATAAACACCACCAGCTCTTGAATATTAGGTTTAATTCCTTCATGAACCAATCTATTTAGAGCATGCCAATCTATTTGCTTGGTTGAAGACCGTTGCTAACCAAATTTTATAATCTAGAAATTGTGAAACAGGTAGTGCCCTCGATTTTCAGCTAGACCAGCATTAGCTTAGAGACAGAACAAGATCTCAACAACTGATCCATCGTTTCTTCAACTTCTTTGCACAAAGGATACAACTTATCAACATGCAGCATAAACCTCAATAAATTCCCGAAAATGGTTAAGAAGTTACGAACAAACCTCCAGAATGTAATCTTAATTTTCCCTGAAAGTTACAAAATCCACATTTTTTTGCATAAAACATTGTAATTATAGTAGACATAGCCATAGGATATACCCTCCTAGTATGTAACTCTTCATCAAGCAGTAACTTGTAACCACTCTTTGAAGAGTATTCCCCCGATCCTTCATAATGCCACACAAAAGTATCTCGAGGTCTCGTTCATGCAAGCGGGATTGAAAGCATCTTCTAAGCCTAATTGGTCTCAAGAATGGATCTAACTCATCCTTCAAGCTAGGTACACGTATTTGAATTAATCAATTGGGACATAGTAGAAAATCGAACATCTATATTCTAGCACTGAGTTTTTTCATTTCTCGGCCCAAGGATCCAAGAATCATTCCATATGTTCACACCATCCCCAATACAAATTCTCTAACCAACTCCCATTTCAATTAAGCCTCTTGTGCTTAAGATATTCTTCAAGGTAAAAGAAGATTAAGTACCTAATCTAACTAACATAAAATCTTATTGTGGAAAATAACTGGCTTTCAAAACTTTAGCTAAAAAACTATCAGGATGGGAAATAATACACTAACATTTTTAGCTAATAATGTTAAACTTGGACAAATCACAAAAACCTAGCCCTCTCTTCGCTTTTGGCAAAGAAAGTGGATGCCATGTAGACCAATGTATACTATATCGAGATTTGTTATTACTCCACCAAAACCTGTTGACAACATTTTCTAATTGGCTGCGCAACACTTTTGGCAATAGAAAACATTGCATTTCATAGACAGGCAAAGCTTGCAAAACATCTTTAATAAAGACCTCTTCCCCACCTAAATTGACAAAAATATCATGCTCCCACCTTCTACTTTCGTGCTAATATGATCCAAATAATATGCAAACACTTACTTCTTATGTCTCCCAACCATCATTGGCAAATCCAAATACTTCTCAGGGTTTTTCAAAATTAGAACACCTAATAGGCTATCCACAATCTCCCACTTAATCATCCAACATTATCTCCAAAATAAATAAGAGACTTATCATAATTAACCTTTTGTCTCAAAGCATTTTCATATTCAAAAATTACCTTATGAATATTCTCATCAGCTTCTCTAAAAGTCTCACTAAACATAATGCAATCATCAGCAAAGAATAAATGATATATGGTTAACCTCTCCCTTCCAATTCAAGCCCCCTTTATTAATCCAACCATCTTGACCTTATTGAGCATAGACGATAGACCCTCAACACACAATAAAGATAGATAGGGATTGAGAGGATCACCTTGCCACAAACCTCTCAAAGGTAAAAATGATTCACTAGTACCACCATTTATGCTGATTGTATACAAAACAAAGGTCACACACTTCATAACCAACGTCACCCAACTATCTTGAAGTCTCATATGTAGCATCATCCCTGTTAGAAAATTCCACTTAACCCTATTATAAGCTTTACTCATGTCAAGCTTAAGCGCAAAATTGCCCTGTTTACCCGATCTCTTCATCTTAAGGGAATGCAAAATTTCACATGAAACAAGGACATTGTCTGAAATTTGTCTGCCAGGTATAAAAGCTCCCTGAACCTCATTAACACGATCTCCCAATATGCCACTCATTCTACCTACTATTATTTTAGCAATGATTTTATACAAAACATTATGCAAGCTAATAGGTCTAAATTGTGTCATATTACAGGGACTACTAACCTTCGAGATTAAGATAATATGAGTCTTATTTATCTCCTCAACAACAACCTCCCCACGAAAAACCACCAAACAGTATCTCATAACATCATTCCTTACAACATGCTAATATTTTTTTTATAAAAGAGAGCAGGGAAACTATCAATACCTAATGCTTTAAGAGGTTCCATAGATTTAACTACAGCCTAAACTTCCTCAGGTCGAAAATGACAGAAAAATTCATCATTCATCTCTGGTGAAATCTTTCTGTGAACATTAGCATAAATCCGTGGAGCATGCTCTTTATGAGAGGCCATGGAAATATCAATGAAATAATTAGAGGTAATTTTCAAAACCTTTTCTTCTTCAGATATGCAACTCGCCCCTTCCCCCTTAACACTGACAATCTTGTTACGCTTCTTCCGACTAGTTGTAACCTTATGAAAGAAGGTAGTATTCCTGTCTCCATTAGAAAGTCAATAACACGAGCTCTTTATTCCCAAAAAAATTCCTCCTTATCATCTTCTAAATTTAGCCTAAGTTGAATCTCTTTCAGTTCAGCGAGGGTATCATCATCTGGCTCCTCTTCATAAAGCTCATTATTCTGAGATTAAGCCTTTGTTTATTAATCACTCTATTCATTTTTACCAAATGGCTTAAATATCTCAACTTTCTTCTCAATCCAATCAATTTTAAAGGAAAATCATCCACAGATGAAGACCAAAATTAGCGTATTTCTTCCTCACAAGAACCCTCCAAGCTCCAATTATTATCAAAATAGAAATTACAACCCTTTCGCTACCCACTTCTTCACCTTCCGTAGCTACTACAATCGGACTGTGGTCAGAAAAAGAATGTGTCTAATGAACTATAGAATAATTTGGAAAAGAACTCCATCAAGCTAAATTTGCCACACCCCTATTAAGTCTCTTCCGAATGTTGTTTGCCACTAATCTACCCTCTTCCTACATGAACTAGCACCCTGTATACCCCAAATCACTCAAATCATTGTCTTTAATGCAGATCTTAAAGCCTCCATACCCCTCTCCATTCTCAGTTGTCCACTCTTCTTTTCAAAAGAAAAAACTATCTCAATGAAATCCCAACTACCAGCCACAGAACAGATTGATATTGACCCAACTGATGAAGAAGATCTCAAGAGTTACTTCGTAATCGTTCCTTAGGGTGACCATAAAAACTAGTAAAGCACCCTAAGAAACCTTCCTGCTCATCCTAAATATCAACATCTATATGATATTTTGCATAACTTTACAAACTAACCACATAATTCTATCTCTAACCCAACGATGATCCTCTTCTAGAACCCATTACTTCCACATCAATTCCATTAGCAAAACCATATTTTCTCCTAACAACTTCTATTCTTCGTGTACTAATTTTTGTTTCCATAAGAAACATAATTTGAGGACCTATTTTTGTCAGCTTATTCATGAGACGATTTACAGCCCGTGGTCTCCCCAACCCATAGACATTCCAACTTAAGGTTTTCATTGCACCCGGCTGCCTTGTATGGCAGAGCTAACCGATCTAACTTGACCTTCACTAACACTCCAACATCGCCTTTAATCACCTAAGTAGAAATCTCCTCGAGCACCTTTTGTATCTTCTGTCCTTCAACAAATTGAATAGGACACTCTTCACCATTTGAACCCAACTCCATTAGCCCAGAATCACTATATCTATCAACTTTCGAATCATTCTCCCAGTGAGATACTCCTACATTTGCCTCAACCAATTGGTATCCAGTGGACCCCACTAAATTTTGATTACGATTAGGATAAATATTCGTAACATTATCCCCAAAATTATTCCCCATTAGACTCATTTCCTTATCCACCCTTTGACTAATTGTTCCATCTGTCTCCCGTAACCATCGACTTACCATCGAGGATCCTCTTCTCACCGAAACATACAATGAAATATTCCACCCAAATAGAATTTTAGCCGAATCTATTCTCACTTTAAGAGGGCAGAAGCTCTCCCCATGCCCAAGCTTCCCATGGAGAAAACAAAACATGCTGAGCTTTTCATGTTGAAACCTGGCATATACCATTCGACTAGCCCCTAACACGATCTTCTTTAATGGAACTCGAACATCCAAATGGACCTTAATCCTCATGAACTGCTTCACAGCAAACAAAGAAATCTTTGTATCATAATCAAGAAAACTACTCAGAAAAGAACCGAACTGCCTTGCCATAACTTCCAACATCAGCCCCGGAGGCAGATCGGGGATTTGCACCCAAAACTCCGCATATAACAACAACAAAGTATGTGGATCCTCCCCTAGCTAGAGATCCTATGCAACAATACAAGTGATTGTTAAAAAACCACGGAGTCCCCTCTAAAACCCTATTCACATAAACTTCATAAAAGAATTGGAATAAAACACGCTTTTCTCCTAGATCTTTGATGAAAACTCCACCAATAGGGTGTCATAAATCAACTAAAGTGTTCCTCAAGGAAGGAAAGAGCACAACACTATCTGTTAAACAACATCCAACCAAACACAACTTAAGCTCCTTCTCAACCTCGCCCTCCTCTTGAAACGCTTCCTCCTTCCCATCAAGAAGTGCTAGATTTGCTAACTTGTCTTCCATAGCCCCCTCCACAAACCCTAGAAACCGTGTCAAAAGACAGAAGAAATAATTGAGTGCTAGTCGGCAGACTAAATTTGATTTCCCTAATCCCACTTCTTTTTTATGATCAGTTAAATTAAAATAATTAAATGTGCAAATATATGTGCAGTGCATCATAATAATTAGATTGTGGCACATCCGCTTAGATAACAACTCTATAAAAAAAGTTGATACAAAAGCTAAATACTACTTTGGTTGAAATAGTAAAATTGAGGTAAGAAAGATTTGGAAGTCTAAGCGAATCATCGTGTGCATCTATTTTTTAATATATATATATATTGACAAGAACACCCTTAAAATTATATTTGTTACTTTATAAAAATGTTGGATTTTTAATTATTTCACAATTAGATTTAAGATTCGATTAAGAATGATACCAACACAATTAGTATAGATCATTTAGTTTTTAAATAATGTCTAAAAATCAAACTTTTTAAGTGAGATTAGTTAGTAACGCACAACTTGAGTATCAGGATTAGAAGTTAGAACCAATTAATACTAATACTCTTAATCTATCGTGAGTTCAATTCAAAAAAATGTTTTTATCAAAATATCTAAAGATTTATCAATAATTTTAAAGATGTATCAATATTTCTACCCATTTTTTAAAATTTTCAGCACTTTAAAAATATTATTAAATCGCAAATTTGATAAATTATTAGAAATATTGATAAGTGTGTCTAGAAATAATGTCATTTTTATTGGGAGATATAAATTCAATGTTAGCTTGGGTTCTGTATATTTCTGGTTTGTGAGTAGATGGGCAAATAGAGTAGGCTACGTACTTGGTGGGTTGGGAAAAGATGGTGATAGCCTGCATGGGCAAATTATGTTTGATGCTGTTAATGCTGATTAATATAAGTAAAAAGGAAAAAAGTCACTTTCTTTCAAATTAACTAAAGGATAAATAGGATAAAGGTGGGTAGACCTTGAAGTCTTGTGGGCTCTCTAAAACACAGAATGGCTTGCTTTTTTAATATTAGCTGATAACCAAATTGCTTGTCTTTTTTTTGTCTACTGTGTTATTATCACACTCAAAATTGCGCATACATTATAAATTTAACATTGAGGAAATATATTAGAAGAAATTATTTATGTAAATTAAGTCTCAAATTATATATACTAATTAAGTCTTAGTTTGATTTACATCAGAATTGTTTTCAATACAAGAGAAAAGAATCTATAATGTGATTAATGTTTAAAAAAATCTCAAATTACATATTAAATCCTACATATATTTTATATATACTGTTTTTTGCCGTATATATACAACTAGTTTGATTTGACTTTTTAAGAGAAAGAAGAATGAAAAATAAGATATATGGTACAAACGATAAATAAAATATTATAAACAATTATATACTCAAAAAAGAAAACATTATAAACCGATCTTAAATAAATTAAAGATGTATTATTTAGATCAAACTACAGAAAATTACATTCTAGCCTCACCATAATGAGATGAACTTGACAACAAACTTTGGTCAACCTAAAATTCATTGTCAATAGTTTCAAGAGACCTACCACAATTGTAATTCATAAAAAATCAAGTCTAAAATAACCTATCATCTTCATCATATTTAAGTTTAATTTTATAACAATCATCATTTGACCTCTATCTTAATAAATCCCATATATAATTAATTTTAAAAAGTTGAGTGTACAAATTTAATTTAGTTTGATTTTAAAAAAGAAAAATTGTATTAAGTACACTTTGTTTTGTATAAATTAATGATAAGAAATGGGAAAGAAATTAATCATTGGTTTTTTTTCACATTATTTGAGAAAAATATGTATGTTTTTTTTCGATGTAATGGTTATGGTTAGAGAAAGAAACAATATGAGTTTGCATTGCAAGGCTAGCATCTAATTTAATGATTAGTTTAAAGTAACTGGCTATTGACCAATGAGAAATGATCTGACATGAGATCATTTCAATATCGTCATCCTCACCTTTGCATTCATTTTTTTTAATGTAATTAACCCCACCCATAGGGTTAAATCACATTTTCAAAATTTAATTTCACAAATTTTTTTACATTGGAATATTTTTATTCAACTTCTGAATTTCATCATTATTATATTAAGGTCTACATATTTTTTTTCTAAGTTATGTCTTAAATTTTATATTAGGATTTGAATTTTTTTTATTATTTAAATTAGTCATTGAAAACTTTTAAAGTTTAAGCTCTAATACAGGAATAATTTTCAAGTTTAGATCCTAATATGAGAACAATTGTTAAATTTAAGGTTTAACTTGAATAAAAAAAATATTCAGCCTCAATATGAGAAAAATTGTCAAGTTCTAGCCCTAATGTAAGAATAATTACCAAATTTAATATTTAAGTTAAACAAAAAAAAATTAGAACCCAATATAAAAAAATTATCAAATTCTAATTTCTAATCTCAAATAATGATTTGATCTTATTTTTATTTATATCATATCAAAGTTTTATTTCGGAACTTCTATATAGGGGTGAGCTTTCAATCGAGTCGAATAAAAAAATTTCGGGCTAATTGAATTGACGAATCTTATTTTATCATCCTAACTCGTTTTAAAATTTTCTTGAATCGAGTTGAGTGAGATGGAATTCGAATCGAATATATTTATTCGAGTTAAATTAAAAAAAAATTTTGGTGGTTATTTTTATATAATTTTTTTTAAAATGATCATACAAACAAAATTGAAGTAAACAAATAAAAGCAACTGATTAAAAAAGAATAAGAATATTTTGATTTTTAGGGGTAAAGGGGAAGAAATAAAATATTTATGGGAGATTTTGACTTTTGGAAGTAAAAATTTATGGAGGTAAGGGTAATAAAAAATTTGTGAGGATTTAATTTTGGGGGCAAAATGGGAGGGAAAGTAAAAAAAAATCGAAAATTCAATTCAATTTGAACTCGAAATTTAAAAAGGAATTCGAGTTAACTTGATTAAATCGATTCAAATAATTTGAAATTTAAATTGTTCCGATTTTTTTGAGTTGAATCGAATTTTACTCATTACCGTTAAATTGAAAGATTCAATGTGGAGTTTTGGTATTTGCAAATGTTATAAGCAGATTTCCTTTGAAATTAATTATTAATTATTAATCTATTATATTTTGTGTTGAATTAATTGAATTATATATAATTTATATTTATTTTATTTTAAATCTCAAATTAGGGGATTAAATGGAAAAAGTTTATAATTATTCTCTTTAATTTATTACACACACAAAAATTTAAAACTATATACATTTATAAATAAATTAGCTTAAAATGTGTTTAAAGTAAAAGCTTTCAACCAATAATTTTGTATCTACTTGGAAGATGAGATATAAAACTACATTCATCCAAATACACGTTTCTTATCCTATGGTTTAATAAGATAATCAGGGTTTACTTTCTACATGAAGTCTATGCAATAATTGAAGTTCACATTGTATTTGACCCCAAAAGGTGATAAAAGAAAAAGGAAAGGCTTCTTTCTTTATCATATTTGGCGTGAGGGTAGGGGGAGGTCAGTCTCGGTCAAGAGAGGCCTAAACCGCGTACCCTAAAGCCACCCTATACATTTCATCTCTTTTCTGCCCTACCAAATTATATATGATAGGGAATAAACATCCTCTATTCTATGGTTTTTATTTATCGATGTTTTTGAAATATTATCTTTATAGTTTAATTTCTATTTTTAATGTTATATACATACAAATAATTATATTTTATATTTAATCTAAATAAAAAATTTAAGGAAGAAATAATAAAATTGATCAAAATATACTCAATCAATTTCGTTTTTCAAATAAACTCAAAATTTCTATTCCATGCCAATGAGAGGGTTCGGTTGTGCCAGAAAAAAGAGGACTTAATAACTTTGAATATCTAGATTTGAGTCTCAGTATGTGAAGATTATACTTGAGCTAGTTAGTTAATTAAGGGTTGCTTAAATGGGTGGTACATTTATCTCTGATTAGGGTAAAAATAGAGTTGGCGGTGAAATTAATTACTGTAGCGTGAGATAAAAAGAAAATTAAACGTTCTGCACTGAAACATACCACCCATCCAAAGGGACCCTAAGTTGACTTGAGTTAATTAATTAATTAGTTTGACACGAGTTAAATTGTTCAAATTAGTTTGCTTGTAATGATTAATTATAAAAAAAAATCATGATACCTTATGTGAAAATAAATTCTATAAATAATATTTCTAGAATCATTTATTGTTAGGATTAAGGAATTAGCAGTTAGTTAGTTAAACAGTTAGTTAGTTGTTAAGCTAAAGTAGTTAACAGTTGTTAGTCAGATAGTGTTAACTTTTCCTTCATGTATTAAATACATGTTTGCTTGCGTTAATGAAGTAAGTAAGAAATATGGTCGTTAATGAAGTAAGTAAGAAATATGGTTTTCACCCATACGTTAGTGTGATCTTGACATGGTATCAAGAGCTATTGGGTTCTTGGCATAGTTGAGTGTTTTCTTCTCCTTCTCCTTCTCCTTCTTGCTTCATTCATGGCTACTGAAACCCTACCTACGAGTGATACACCACAACATTCGTCCAACACCGAGGGAGCGCTCCCTTCACAAGATCAAAGAACTACTCATTTGTCGAACATCTAGAACTTCTCCAAACATGATACGGTCAAGCTTAGTGAATACAACTTCTTGTTATGGAAACATCAAATCTTACTAATCCTTGAGGGATATGAGCTTGAAGGGTTTGTTCTTGGCACAGTCTCTATCCCATCTCTTCTCATACTTGGACCTGATAGGCAGCTCATTAATAATCCGTCGTTTCTTCTTCATAAGAAGCAGGACAAGTTCCTAGCGTCTTGGTTGCTTTCTACAATCACAGATGAGATTTTGGTGCATCTTATGATGGCCAAGACCAACTTTGATGTCTAGACAGCCATTGAATGAATATTTGGCGCCAAGTCTAATGTCAAAATATCTAGCATGCGCCATGCTTTATACTCCCTCATGAAAGTGAATCTTACAGTCAAAGAATATTTGGCCAAAGCGAAGAGCTTAAGTGATAGTCTCATCGTTGCTGGCAGTCCAATTACTGAGCAAGAACAAGTCCGTATCATTTTAGCTGGACTCTCGATGGATACGAATCCATTCGCGTACTTGCCTCGGCTACTTCAATGTCTCTTGACCTACTAACTGAGATGTTACTTGATTGTGAAACAAGGCAAATAGCTCTTCTAACAGAAGTGCCATTGCAAGCAAACATGGTTTCTCATCAAAAGCAGGATACTGTTGAAACTTCAGAACACACTGGGACTCTAAATAACTATCAGTAGGAGTACAAACATGGTCATCGAGGACATGGTCATGGTTGGTCTCATGGTAGGGGCCATGTAAATAGTCGAGGCTGGTCTCGTTCTAGGCCACAATGCCAGCTATATGGAAAAATTGGTCACTTAGTTCAGACCTGCTACCACAGATTTGATGAAACATTCTCGGGGTTCAGTCCCAACCAGTCAGTATTAGTTAACTATCATCAGTTCCAAGATTGGGGAAGTTCTTCTGCCCCCACTTGCTCTTACAGATGTAGTCCATGTTATCAGCCTCCTACATCATACTCTCATCAGTCATCTCGACCTTCCTTCGTTGTAGGTTCTGACAAAGATTGGTATCCGGACTCTGGCGCGACAAATCATATCACTCTAGATATGACATCTCTTACAAATGTTGCTCCCTATATAGGTACGAGACATGTGTCAATGGGGAACGGTGATTCTGTCCTTATTGCTAATGTAGGTTCCACCAATGTGCTGGTTGGTTCTAGGCTTTTGCGCATTCAAAATGTTCTCCATGTCCCTACTATATGCAAAAATTTGATGTCTGTTGGTTAGTTTGCCAGAGATAATGAAGTTTAGTTTGAATTTCACCTATTCTTTTGTTTTGTGAAGGATATATAGAAAAGGAAAACCCTCCTAGTGGGCCACATGCATAATGGTCTTTACAGATTCAATGTTTCTAGCTCGCCTCTCCACCCACCTATTGCATCATCACAGTCTACCTCGAAATTTTTGTGTACAGCTCAATGTTCTCCTCCTCTTGAGTGTGTGGCACAGAAGACTTGGACACCCCTATTTAAATGTTCTTGGTGTTGTTTTGTGCAATTGTAACATTCCTTTCAATCGCAACAATATATCATCTGTTTGTTCAGTTTGTCAGTTAAGCAAAGCACATAAGCTGCCTTTCAGCTCTTCCAAAACATTATATTCATCACATTTTGAATTAGTAGAATCCAATATCTAGGGCCCTTCTCATGTCAAATCAAATGGTTTTCTCTACTATGCCTCATTTGTATATATGTACAGTAGACACACCTGGGTCCACTTTCTAAAGTCCATGTCAGAAGTGTTTCAATGTTTTCTCCAGTTCAATCAAATGGTTCATATTCAGTTTGGTTGCTTCATCAAGATGCTTCAATCTGACTCAGAAGGAGAGTATCGTTCACTCTTTAAGGAGCTTGCTCGTCTTGGCATCCAGCATAGGGTCACTTGCCCTCACACCTCAGAACAAAATGGGGTTGCTAAAAGGAAACATAGGTAGATTCTTGATATGGGATTGAGACTTCTAGCTCAAGTAACCTTACCCTTGGAATTCTTGTCCTATGCTTTTGCTCATGGTGTTCACTTGATTAATAGGCTCCCAACGACTATTCTACAAAAGCAAAGTCCCTATGAGGTGCTGTATAAAGTCAGACCTTCCTACACCTACCTAAAGGTTTTTAGTTGTGCATGTTACCCATGTTTGAGGCCATATCATTAACACAAGCTGTAGTTTCGGTCTAATATATATGTATTTCTTAGAGTTGGATCCAATAAAAAAGGATATAAATGTTTTCATAAAAATGGTCGAGTGTTTGTCTCCAAGCATGTTACCTTTGATGAGACATATTTTCCTTTCCAAAATGGGTTCACGTCCCTCTCCTCATTGAAGTCAGTCCAGACAATCCATCATCGGTCCCATCTTTCCATGGTAATAGCAGGTAGCTCTTTAGCCCCAACTGTCCCTCCTCTTGTGGACCAAGGTATATCTGCTCTTGAGGAAGGATCTAGTTAGTCACCATCAGGCATTGAGCTTACTGTTGAGCGGTTTGATTCTAAAAACTCACCTACACCCTCATCTACAGTCAATTCGTCTGCTTTTTCTGGACAGACTATGCCTCTTGTAAACACTCATTTGATACAAACTAGATCCAAAAGTGGGATCTTCAAGCCCAAACTGTTCACCTCTGTCCTGACTGAACAAAAGCCTACTTCCATTGCTGAAGTACTTCAAAGCCCTGCTTGGACAGCAGCTGCCCATGCTGAATAGAATTCCTTACTTGCCAACCATACTTGGGACCTTGTGCCTTTACTTGCAGGACGACGGGCACTGGGTTGTAAATGGATTTTTAAGGTCAAACGAAATGTTGATGGCTCGATGGCTCGGTACAAAGGTAGACTAATGGTCAAAGGATATCTCCAAGAGGCAGGTGTTGACTTTCAAGAAACCTTTAGTCTTGTTGTCAAACCAGTGACTATTCGGGTGGTGCTAGCTTTTGCTGTCTCATTGAGATGGTTTCTTAGGTAGGTAGATATTAACAATGCCTTCCTGAATAGTGACTTACAAGAGGAAATCTACATGGTGCAACGACCAGGTTTTGAGCAGCAAAGAGACAAGGGTCAACAGTTGGTGTGTAAATTGAGGAAAGCTCTATATGGCTTTAAGCAAGCACCTCGAGCTTGGTTCCACAAGCTAAAAGAGTTTCTATTCACTACTAACTTTGTTGCTTCCAAAGTTGAGAGCTCTCTCTTTGTTCATCATTCGGGCTCTTAGCTAATGTATGTTCTAATATATGTTAATGACATTGTAGTTACTGGGAACAACTCTCAAGTAATAGATCAGTTTGTATATAAGCTTGATGATCAATTTTCATTGAAAGACCTAGGCAGACTAAGTTATTTCCCAAGTATTGAAGTCCAATACACATCCATTGGAATCTTTCTTAGCCAAAGGAAATACATCCTTGATCTCCTGCGAAGGGCATCTATAGACAGGTCCAATGACTCACCCACGCTTATGATAACAACATGTCAATTGTCAGCTCATGAAGGAAACCCTGTTGAAGATGCACATCTATATAGGATCATAGTTGGGGCGCTACAATATGTGGTGATTACCATATCGGACATAGCCTTTGTGGTCAAAAAAGCTTGACAATTCATGCACCAACTATTGGACATGCATTTTAAAGCTATCAAGAGAATACTACGTTATTTGCATAGGACCTTGGATCATGGGCTGAGTTTTATAAAAAATTCAAAGTTCTTGCTTGAGGGATTTTCAGACGCCAGTTGGGGGTCCGACACTGATGATCTTCGATCCACATCTGGCTACTGCATATTCCTTGAAGGAAATTCGATCTCTTAGAGCTCTAGAAAACAACAGGTAGTTTCTCGATCAACTGTCGAGGCTGAATACAGAAGCCTCGCCCAATTTACTACTGAAATAATATGGATCCAATCCTTGTTACTATGTATTCCTCTTCGAGGCAAAGCACTTCTGTGGTGTGACAGCTCAGCTACTGTGGCAATAGCAGGAAACTTGGTCATGCATTCGAAGTTTAAACACGTTGCGTTGGATCTATTCTTTGTGAGGGAGAAAGTTGCACGAGGCTTATTTCATGTAGGACATGTACCGAGCCAAGAGCAAGTTGCTGACATATTGACCAAACCATTAGCAGTAGGTCTGTTCAACAGATTTAGAAGTCAACTTCGAGTTTCAATCAGTGGAGTTGCAGTTGTGGAAAGGAAGACAACAAGCTCGGGGCATGTTAGGATTAAGAAATTAGCAGTTAGTTAGTTAGACAGTTAGTTAGTTGTTAAGATGAGGTAGTTAACATTTGTTAGTCAGTTAGTGTTAACTTATCCTTCATGTACTAAATACACGTTTGCTTGCGTTAATGAAGTAAGTAAGAAATATGGTTTTCACCCATACGTTAGTTTCATCTTGACATTTATTTACCGAGGCAAGAATAAAAGATTACCATCTATCAAAAGTAAATAAGAAATTTTATGGTAAATTTTATTGTAGGTAAATTGGTTCAAATTAATCACTCTCTTATTAAATAGATAAATTTAATTTATATATCAGTAAAAGAAATAAAATTCTTCCTTTCTTCAAATGGAACGAATGGAGATAGAATTAGGCCGATTTCCTAAGTGCCTTTCTAGATATTTCTCAATGTCTAGCTATTCACAGAACGTGAGAAGCGGATGAACAATCATCTGCTTCCAGAAGAAATCGAAGAATTTCTTGGAAATCCTACAAGATCTATTCGTTCTTTTTTCTTTAATGGATGCAATGGCAAATTTAAGGGGCTGGCAGGGGCCCCAGCCCCTCTAAAATGTAAAATTGCTATTTAGGCCCTTGAGATTTTTTAAATATTTTAAATTAGTAAAGGTAAAATTGTACTTTGGCGCCTTAAAATTATAAAAATTCAATTTAATCCTTTAAAAATTATAAAGATATAGGGTATAAAAAATTAAAATTTCATCCGGCCCCCTAAAAAATTGTTCAGGCTTCGCCCCTGGATGGATGGTTAGAACTTCATCTGAGTTTGAATCCTACTGATAGATCCACTAGAGACCAGAAATTATTGAAGAAAGAACAAGATGTTTGTTTAAATAGTAAATGCCAAATTTAAACTATTAAACAATAAATAACATTTTTAAATTGTTAAACAATAAAAGAGATCTTTAAACCTTCAATTTAAACTCAATTAAAATTTAACTTTATTTAATTCTTTTTATTAATACATAAACTAAATTTATCTATTTAATAATACAAGAAATAATTTGAATGATTTTGTATAATAAAGGGACATACCTGGTACTGAAAGAAGTAAATTGTGAAGATTTCAAACCTTACTAATAGATTATGGTACAAATAAAAAAAGGTTTTTATTATCTAGTTAATTATAATAGATTTTTTAATATTTTAGCTTAGCTTAGTATAAGATCATTCGTAATTAAATTATTTGACAATTAAACTAAGATTTAAACAATTTTCAATGTCTCTCTTCTTTAAGAGTTTCCCTCTTTTGCGTAAGAGTTGTATCTCAAATTTTAGAGATTCTATAATTGAGTTTCATTGATTTAATCCCATTTCTTTAATTTAACCTAGGTTTTCATTGATTTTTGAGATGGTTTTGTTCGATTTTGATGTTTGTTTGTATTCTTTGCTTTCAACCTATTATTCTAAACTTCATTTTGTAGGTTTTATAGGATTAGGTTAACTACTAGCATTGTCCTAGTTAATTGGTTGCTAGTGGAATCTAAGTTTTGCAAGTTGAGATGGCAAAAATTGAAATAGATTTAGTGAGAAATTATTAAGATAATTTGATTGCTATAATAAACGTCGATAATGATAGTAGAACAATTGTAAAGCAATAAGAAAAGAAAAATAAAAACACATAGATTTTATATGAAAACCCTTTTCGGGGAAAAATTACGGGCATATGAGAAGAAATTCACTAAAGTTGACAAACAAATGATACAAGATGAGTTTTAATTACATCTATTTAAGGGTTGAAAAACCCTGTTGTCAAAGTCAAATAGTAGAAGTATAGTTCTATATGGCACTCGACCTCTCGCCCCTACAGATCCTCTTATTTTGTCACTGTATTTATTTCTTTAACAAATGATGAGATTCGGGTCACACAAACTTTAAAATTAATGTTGTCTAGATTAGTGATTATATGGCGAATTGTTGTCGATAGACATTTAAATAAGGGGGTGTTGTAGTAATTCTGAGGGGAATTTAGTCATTAATGGTGGTATCATATATTTTCTTCAACTCCTTGAAATCAACTAATGTATATATGATTTTGAATTTCATTCTTTTATCTATTTAATCATTTATCATTAACAAGTTTGTGAACTTAAGCATTCAACTGAGCTAAATTTGATTTTTGTACATTTCTAAATTAAACAAAAATCCAAGGAATAGAAAAAAGAAAGTTCAGGCACCTGCTCTATAATTTAATCTAAATTAACCACAATCATCTAAAGGAAAAGATTGCCTCAAATATATTATTATTATTTTTATTTTTATATCATCTTGGTCCTACTTCTTTTCTTGAATACTATCTAAAAGAGGGTTCACATTTAACAACTCCTTATTCTACATGCTTGATTGTGTTAATTATTTCACTATATTAATAACATGAGTTTGAGTTTCTTAACTTTTGTTACTCCTTTTGGAAGAAAAAGAAAAAGAAAAAAGAAACCTTTTGTCGCTTCTCAATGGGAGTCATTGTCAACAATAAAGTGATTATATTTATATATAGAAAGAAGATTGACTTGGAAACTAAATCATTCTCACATTTTCATTACTTTTATAATTTATATATACTTTTTATAGTTTGATTAGGATAATTCATATAAAGTATACGCATTAATTTTTTAATAAATTAAATATTATACTTATTTGCTCGATTTGGAAAGGAAAATTTTTAACTCTATAAATTGGAATGATGTTATATAAATATAGGATGAATTCAAAATTTTACCCATACGATGAACATAATTATATTATTAAACTCAATAATTAATGTCTTAATATATTAATCTCCATTTATGTAGCTTCGACTAGAAAAGAAAAATATCTTATGTAATCCTCTAATATTGTGACCTATGGAAAGGGACTAAATTAACTATACATATATGTATTGAACTACTTTCTTAATTGGCTTTATAGATTGATTTTTTGAAAATTTAGAAAAATAGATCATTTTTGGAGAGTGTGTGAAAACGCATCCAACTCTGTACATGTGAGTTCTTTCTTACTTTCTTTGAGTTATGAAACTTTCATATATGTGGGTTGTGTGCAGTAAGTTGCTTTTACTGTAAATGAATCGATGTGTTGTGTCTAGACATGTGTGTGAGTATGACTATTGTTAATGTAAAAACATCTTTCTTGTTGCACGAGCCCAGTACCAGATAATTTATGATATGTGAAAATTGTGGAATGGAGACCTATACATGATGCCTCTAGTAGGGCAACTATATTGCAAACTGGACTAGCAGATCGTGACCCAACCTTGTGGGAGGACACGTGTTTGACTTAACAAGGATATGAAATGAAAATAAATATGACCGGTATGTGAT
This sequence comes from Gossypium hirsutum, assembly GCF_007990345.1. Lineage (NCBI taxonomy): Eukaryota > Viridiplantae > Streptophyta > Magnoliopsida > Malvales > Malvaceae > Gossypium > Gossypium hirsutum. The sequence continues at coordinate 52,175,598 of NC_053430.1, read as the reverse complement.
TTTGATTTCTGAGATATGGGTCTGAGGCTGGCACAAGGATAAGTTGTTGATAACCATGCAGGGTTGTGGGAGACATGTATAAATAGGCGAAATGTGTCGGCCTAAGTGTTGTATGTGTTATATTAAATTGGAGTAATGTTGCCGCCAAGGAACTATGGATGGCAATTAGTGTATTATGTCTGTATAACAGAGCCTCACGAAAAAGTCTGTTGCTCTTTTCTTACGAGTATTGATGCTTGTTGATTATCAGAATCCTGGTAAAACTAATTGTGTCTATTTTGGAGCTTACTAAGTTTAAATGAACTTAGTCTGATACTTTTCATCCTCAAGCATTTTGATAGTAAAAGGATCTGACGAAGGGGACTACGCTAGAGTTGCGTTTGCTAGTGAGCCACTTGTTTATTTTTGTATCATGTATGGCTATATAGCGGATGGACTTGAGTCTGCCTAGCACAAAACACAAGTATAATTCTAGTTTAGGCTTATCACTATAAATATCACAACGACTTAGTTTTAAGAACATTTTTAAACTTTTGTTGTAACTAAAATGTTTTTTTAACTAGATTTTTCCAACACTATTTTTTTAAGATAACTCAATTTAGAAGGATGAGAAAGAAAAATGTCAATTTTACATAAGGTTGATTCTCTACAAAGAGTATTGTTTTTTATTATGAAATTAAACAAATGAATGGACATTAAAAGACAATTTATCATATTAGAAGTTAAAGGAGTTGATAGATAAATTGAAGAAAAAGATGAATATCGAAAATAACGACTAACATGATAGATTGAAGAAGAAGAAGAAATTAAGAATACTTAAATACTTTTTTAATATTATTAATATTTTTTTTAAATATTTTTTTTATTTTGAAGTTTAATTTTTTATTTGATTTAAATGCAATTTTATTTAATTTTTTTTAGGAAGTTGAAAATTTTAATTTGTTTTTAATCTTTAATTAGAAAATAAAATATTGTAAAATTAGAAAAATATTATCATAATCTTCAATTTTTGGCTTCATCCAGTACATGAACGTTTTCATTTATATGTATATGAATATGTTTGTTTGTTGTTGGAGAGAGTAATTATTCAATGTTCATAAAAATATTTCTTTTGAGACAATATAGAGTAATTTTCTAGATGTGTTTGATTAACAAGAGTATAATTACATCGTAATTCCCTAAGTTATGTTTCATAGTACAAATTATAATTATATAGTTACATAATTTATATATTTAAAAAAATATTAATTATTATAAAAATTATTAGAATGATAAAAATAATTTTTAATCAACAAAAATTAAAATCAAATCATCATATGTATTATGTTAGTCTAAAAAGTATATGATAATATGATTAATAATAAAAATAACAAGAAAAATAAACATCATATGCAATTTTATCTAATTGCTCTAGTAGATATTTTTTAGATTATTCCATCTTTAATATTTAACATATGCTTCTTATTATCATTTTTGAGTCTTTGATCGAGTTCAACATTATCTGAATTTGAATTTGCATCATTAAGATTATCAAGATCTCGTTCTTCCATGTACTATTTGAAATATATGGATCATCTCAATTCCACCTATGATTGAAGTTATAAAATATGCAACATACTAGTACGATCCACCTTTTTTTTTTCTATGTTATACTAGGTTGATATTGTTAATATGAGAAATATTTTTTTTATAACAACAAATGTTTTCTCAACCACATTTCAAAACTTTGAATGTGTCAAATTAAAGAGTTCACGAGTTTTTTATGGTGCTTATGTCTAGCATCATTCTCTCAAATAGTAACATATATCACAAAATGGTGTAAGAAAACATTTTCTATTTGCATAATTAGTATCGATCTTATAATATTTAAGTTCACAGTTCAAATAATATATAACTTTAATTATAAAAAACTTAAATAAACTTAATTTGAAAAAATATTTATTCTAGATTATATCCCCTTTACATAATATGTAAATTAAGTCAATATAATATAAAATTATAATATTTAACCTTGATAAAAAAAAACTTTATAAATTGTCTAAAACTTTCATAACAATTACTATAAATAATATACTTTTTGTCATTAGTTTTACAAGTTATTGTTATAAATAAATTATGATAAGAAAAATTATAACATTTTTTTATTAATAAAAGTATTATTTTTAGCATGAATCCTAAATAAGTTAAGTTCATACTTGGTCAAAAAAAATTATAAATAAATATATTATAAAATATTTATAACATGTTATTATCTTTTTGGCCATAATTTTAGAATTTTTTTTAGGATTTAAATAAGATTTTTTTATAACTTTATAAAATATACAAATATTTTAATAATATATATTTTTTAAAATTTATAATATAAGAAATTTTTTGTCATAATCATCCAAAACTTCGTACATGTTATGCTTATAATATAATTTTAGAATTTGTGTAAAAAAATTTAAATTGAATTTGGGTATAATTACTTTAATTCTCACCCTCCCCTTAAGAATTGAAAAGTGTCATTAGGTACTCCTATTACAAAGCTCGTCGAGTCGTGAAGCTTATTTAGGAGATGTTTTTTTATTTGCATTCACGCCTTTTAAAAAAAGCCACTAAATCAAGTTTTCAGTTAGGTGATGAAATATGATTGCTTTACCAATAGTTGAGATCTAGTCGGGAGACGCTTCAACGTATATTTTTACTAATGTGATTTCCTTTACAGATAGACAAATTTTCTTATCCGCCGATCTATTCAATGCTAAACCGGACTTGCTATTAATGTGAGGATTTTTGTCTCCAGAGTAAGACCTGTAGCTCAAATTAAAGCTATGAAACAAGTTGCTGGTAGAATTCACCGAATTAGAAGCTTTTGCACAATTTACTTTTGATCTCGATAAAGCTACTCAAGATCTGGCACAAGACTAATGATTACGTGGGTTGCTTAAACAATCCCAATCAATTAAAACTCACCAATTATAATGATTACAAGTAAATATATCCAAATTAACTTTCTAAATATTATCTTATTTTAAATAAAAGAATACAAAGAAGATTAAATTTTGTTGAATACAAAACCGAACAAATTTAAAAGATTTGTTTATTCAGACGCAATTACTTAAAAAAAGGTAAATGGATTTAGAATTTTAAAATAATTATAGTATGCCTATTTCATGACAATGACCCATTTAATTAAGTTGTATGTATCCACAAGTTATGTAATCATGAATTCTATTTCTTTCATTTTGAATGTTTTCATAAATTTTATTCTACATATTTTATAACTAAATTTTAATAAAAATAAATAATTAGAGTCAAATTCAATCAAATTTAAATATTCTATGCCAACAAGATCTGGTTGGAATTATAATACTTTGGTTCAACATTGGGACGAAATTAAAAAGTTGTTTAAAAAGGGATCAAAGATAAATTTTAAATTATTAGGTATTAAAATATAATTTTATTATTATATTAATATGTAATTTCATAAAAATATAATGAACTAAATGAAAAATCTATCACTTTTTGAGGGGCAAGGTCACTGTCTACCCCTTCATGTTATCATCCCTTGTTGAACAATTATTTCCTATTGCATAAGGCTAAATCCTAATGTTATCAAGAGTCATCAACAAAATCAAATACATATCCACCCCCTCATTGATATGGTATCATCCCGGTTTCAAGTTGGTTGAGCAATTATCAAAAATATTTTTTTATAAATTAAAAAATATTATTGTGGAGATATATTTGTCATTTCAATCATGTGAAATCTATAAAAAAAATAAATTTAGTAGATGGGAATTAAACTTAAAAACTACAATTCTTTATCCTTTCAATTAAAATTTCATTTGATTTTTAAATAATTTTTTTTATAAATATATTTGTCACGTAAATTATTATGATATGATTAATATGAATGCGCTTGTTTCTTCATCAATGATGATTAGAAAGTCCCAAGCATCAGCATTTCATATATATAGTATGAATCATGAATGAATTTGTGTTATTTGCTTGGATGGAGAAGAAGTCATATTATATAAAAAAATTTGATGAAAAGAAAGTAGGGGACCGGAGTGAAAGAGGTGACGAAGTAAAACTTGGTAGGGTCAACAGCTTTCTTCCTGGAGTTTTCACAGAAATATCGCCCAAACTCACAACACAGCCTCTATAAATTGACCAACTCATATTTTCCCACACAAAGCAAACAGCACAAGTAGTTCCTCTCTCGATATTTTCCACATTTCTGCCACTCTCTTTAGGAAAACTAAAACAGCTCTGTTCTTGACACCATGAAGGTATGGAAAGTAGAGTATGTGTTTATGATATCAAATACCATGAAGAGTCTGAATTGAGTTGTTCTTTTTTGCAGCAAACGATGGTAGTGAAGGTGACTATGAGCGACGAGAAATCCCGCTCCAAGGCCTTGAAGGTAGTAGTCGGTTTCTCAGGTAATCATCCATACGATGACTCAATTGAAATGTTTTAAAGTTTATGATGAAATTAGAATTTAACGTTGCTGTGCTTATTAATGGGATTCATAGGGGTGGAGTCAGCTTCATTGAAAGGAGATGACAAGAGCCAAATAGAGGTAACAGGAGATGGGGTGGACGCAGTTCAGCTAACAAGTCGGCTAAGGAAGAGCGTGGGGCATGCGGAGCTAGTGAGCGTTAGTGCTGTCGGCGGTGAAAAGAAGGAAGAGGCCAAGGAGCCCCCCGCCGCCTATGTATGGCCTTATAATCAGCCTTTATATGTGTATCAAGAGTTGCCATATGCTCATCAACAAGACCCTTGCTCCATCATGTGAGGTATTTTATTACAAGGGAAACCCATAAAACCAATCCCACACCTCCATCCGTGGCCTTTAATTGATCCCACAACTGATGAGCTGGGAGAAATTTATTACTTTTTATCTTTGCAGTTCATGATATATATATATATACGTGAGGAAGGGCTTCCATGTGTTGTACAATTATAGCCGGTTGATTTCTTTAGTGAGTTCTCATGTTCTCGTCTGTATTTCATCCTATGTTTTCTCACTTTCTTTCTAACCAATATTGTGATTTTGGGATATGTAAAAGGACAAGTTCCAAAATCAATAGCCTTTTAAGCCTAAATTTATTCATACAATTAACTTTTTTTTATACATGGGCATATAACCGGTTAAAGATTCAAATTTTATATACCTGCACCCTTTGTCCTCACTCTTAACTAAATTTCCTCCTACTATTAAAAAAACATTTAATTTTCATTCTTCAATATTTTTGGTACTCTCTTTCAATTTCAAAATTAAATAAATTGATCTTTCTAAAAAAATGGGGTATCAATTTCGAAAATAAGCAATAAAGGACATAAACATACCGTTTACCTTGCTTTCATCAAATTATCTTGCTTTCTATTGGTATAATAACATATTTAACCTCAATATTTATAAATTCTATCATTTTGATTATGATTCTAAAAAATTTTAACAAATTTAGCTCTCATTGAATATCAAAAAATTTTAAAATTAGGAACAAATTATAGAATATATGAATGTCGAGGGTTAAATTTTTAGAATTAAAATTAAATTGACAGAATGCGTAAATATTGAGAATTATTATACCAATTAAAAGTAGAATAAATTGATAGAAGAAATGAACACGGTGATAATTGTCCTTAATTGCTCAATTTCAAATTTAGAAAAATTTAAAAAAAATAATTTATTCAATTTTAAAATTAAGAAAAATCGGAAACATATATGAATTTATTATCTTTGGAGTTGTTAAACCCATGGGTAATTATGCTAAGAGCGGTTTCCCTATTTGTATATGAAAACCAATTGTAAAGTTGGATTAATTTAACAATTCTTTCTTGAACAGCTAAAGTAACATGCAAGGTTTTAGAAACATCTAAAAGGTAAAAAAATATATATGTTGTTTCCATAGCAAAATAAAATTAGGTTTTACTTTTTACCAAAAAATATTTTTAAAAATTTGAAACTTTTAATAAAATAGAGCTACCATCTAAATTTAAAAGTATAATATTTAAGAGAATTTGAATAAAAATACGAGATCAAAAGTATTAACTTCAGTCATGTTTTAGAAATGGATTGGACGACATTTTCAAGTCTAAAGTCAACCCAAATATTAATAAATATTTTATATTTTATTTTATATACTATAATTATAAATAATATTATATATTTAACATCTTATTAAGGTGATAAAGCTTTTTTAATCCTTAATATATTTTAAACTACATTTAGCTCAAAGGGTAATGGAGAAATCAAAGATCAACAACTACTACATCAAATCATCTATTGATTTCTCAAAGAATTAGTGTTGCTTTTTGCTTGTTGCAAGTGTTGATGTGTTCGTTGGATAAGGCAGAGAGAATATGTAGTGGTCAGAGATGGTAAGGTGAAGAGGGAAAGAGAGATAGAGAGCCTTCTAAGGCTTGGCTACTTTGGGCCTTAGTCTTGTATCTCTAAGTGCCATATAGGGAGTTGCTTTTGATGAGTTAGAGTGAAGTAGTCGAGTGGCCTTATGGTAAAAATCTAGGTAGGGTGGCATTATTATTTGCCTTGTGTTACATCGAATAGGAGGTTGTGACAAAATTTTGGTGTGGGGGTTCACCAGTGGGACTCGCTCAATTGCTAGCACAGGGAGTTTCCTTCAAGGGGTTTGTTCACACCGTTTGTGTTCTTACTTCTTTGTTTGGACAATTAGGGTATAACAATTCCCTCTAATTGAGAGGGATGTTATATGGTGGCTTGCCTCAAGGCATAATCAAGTCCTTTCTTTAAAGGAAGGGTGATGTGTGTTCAAGGGCGAAGGCTCTACAATTAGTAGGAAACACTTAGAATTTGGAACGACAAGCCTATGCCCTTGAAAGACACATCTAGCCAATGTTTTACCAAACCTCGCACGTTCACATATGCGTATTAATAGTTGTGTGTTACAACACATCATTAGGAAACAACGCTAATAATTTCTTGTTGTTTGAATTTAGAAACTACTAGGTGTGATATTATTGTTGGTGATTCGAGACCAAGCCTTTCTCTAGCCAAAAGAGTGTATAAATTCTTGGGCCATGGTGTTTCATTTTTTATCAAAGTTTGAAAAAATTTCAAAGTTTCTTTCTTTCTACAAACCTTTTTTCTTCTATGGTAGTTCATATGGTGTTAGTTTTAGTGCTTGGTAAGCTTGACCACTTCGTTTCAGTTTTTACACTTTCTTTTCAATTTTTTTAAGTTGAAAATATTAAGGGAATATTGGGGCGGGGAGACAGGGAGTAGTTTAGGTGTTGACAGGCATTGAAAGATGACATTGAAAAAGGTAGAGAGGACAATATGTTGTTGGAATAATTAGTTAAGAAAATAGCTTTTATAGTTATAGTGGAAGTTTTAAAATTGTTCGAAAAATGCAAGTATACATAAATGAGAATACTTACACTAAGGGCAGTAGATCCAACATCTTCACTTACTTGTCCACAAATGTGCACAACTACTGAAACGATATCATTTCTACTCAACTAAGATTGTGCGATGGGCAAGACCACTACCAAGGCTTTAACGAAGTGAGCCGAGGTTGTTGACATGAGCTTAGCTATCGTTCAACTCATCTCCAAGCCAACACATGAAGCATCAAAACATCAGAATTGACTCAACAAGGGAAAGCATGTTTTACCAATTGCAGAACCTGAATTACAGAAGCCCTTAACGTTCAACAAAGCAACTGAAAGGAAATAGTATGCAGACCTTTGTCGCAAATCCATTACGCATTGAAAGTATGTTCACGAGTTGACTTTAGATGCTTTGAATATTCATAATGATGTATTTGGATTGTTTGAAAATATTGGTTAGTAAAATTACTCGGTGATTAATTGTCTAGTGTTAATTGAGTTAACTCATGAATTTTATACCACTTATGAATTCAATATGCTTGAAAACTTTACATTAAATAGTCTTGGTGTAGTTAAGTTTCACCTTAGGGGGAAGTAATTTAAATTGTCAATTATCGAGTTTAACATTGCATTGAGTTTAATCATTAATAACTATGCACACATCGATAAATATTTGACTAGTTTATGTGATTACCAAGAGTCATTTGACCATTATCAACATTATCGGAAATGGACTAATAACTATAAGGTACCGTACGATCCTAGCAAATTGAAGGACATTGTTCTTCTAGACCCACTTTTAAAATATGTCCACTAATTCATTTCTTTCTCTTTTTCTGGTCGAAAGGATTTCTTCAACGTGTTAATGAAAGCCGATTTTTTTTTGTGTGGGCATGATAACTAAAAAGAAAGTTAATCATGGTTGTTGGTTACAATTTGCTAGCGTTATCAAGAGCAAATGCCATATCATCTTAGGTTCATCAAGACATATGGTTACTTTCAAAGTTCTGAAACGGGTAAGTTGAGAGGCTTACAACCAGAGTTAGTGGCAATACTCAACTGGAGGGGATCCCAATTGAGGCGAGTCACAATGGGGGCGAGTAAGAGTGCTAGCCTCTTAAGATGTACAAAAGAGAGAAACAATTGCGGTTAGACGATAGTAGAGACATAAGTCAAGACAAATGTTTCAAGGGAAGAAACTACCAAACAAAAAGAATAGTTGGGAATTGGCCAAAGCATTAAGAAAATTCTTAGACGAGTCAAATCAATGTCATTCCAAGGATGCAACGATGGAGTCACGAGAATGGGTGAGGGGGAATGTCACGGGTCGTAAATTAAAAATCATAACGAATGCACACAAAACGTCCCATAAAGGTCACTTGATTAAATAGGGCTCATTTGACCCACTTAAACTAGCCCGATTCTTCGAACACATGAAGAAGCCCATCTATTTGAAGCTTTGGTGGCCCAGTGGAACACTTTAGTAAAACTAGAGTACTTTGGTAGCCTAGTGGAACACTCCAGTAAAACTATAGTTGTCATGGTGAATATTGTAAATCCTAAAGGATAAGATTGTATAGTGTTTAAATCTCTTACTACTCTCATCTTGTAGATATGTTTTAATCTTGATCGTCAATGTCATTTAAACTATATCATTGGATCTAGGGGAGCTCAACTATAAAAAGAGGCCTTCCCCCTCATTTTTAATCATTTCATTCATAGTTATTAAATATATTTGATAGAATTTACTCAAACACATTGTGCACATTACTTTATTGTAGCTTTTATGTTTGATTTGAGTTCCTTTATCTTTTGTGTTTGCTTCCTCTTTATTTCGGTGCATTAGAGAATTCTCATTGAAGAATTCTCACTTTTGAGAGATAGGCTAACTCAGGCATATTTGAAGCAAAGGAATTGCCTAAGGCTGCGCAATTTGCGAGACTTAAGTTATAGTCTCATGACAGTCTAGTAACACCCTCTCTTGGCAAAGAACCACATCCTATTTTCATAATAAACGTTCATAAACTTAACATAACCAACATAGACAGGAAATTCTCTACACAAAAAAATTTCACTAAACCCCCCAAGTTGTAGTCTTGAATTTGAACACAAGAGATTGCTTGCATTTAATAAACCTAAACAATAAGCATCTTTAAATGTGAAATCAATCTCAAATCAATTTCGGTTGGCAGCAGGATGCTCATTATAAAAGTAATTTTTAAAAAATAAAACAATGCACAAGTTAAATATAAGTTGAAGTTAATTCACAATTTTTGAATTCAACAAATGAATGGGAAAGTAATATAGTATTTACATTGAAAATGCACTTGTTAATAACCTAAGAAAAAATAATTTAAAATCCTGTTAATTAGGTGAACTGTATTTGATGTATAATACTGTTGATGGTTGTACAAAGTATAAAGTTAAAGTATATATTTATAGAAATATTTGAATATTAAATCAACTAATTATTTGTTTAATCAATAATACATAAGTAAATAGGATTTAAATACATGTGGCTATTGGATTAGAATGAATTTGTTCTTGTTAATTGCCATTAATTGTTTTTGTTGATTATATTCAAATATATAATAATGTTTAGGACAATTTTATTCATAATATGACTTAAAAAATTTGCATATTAACTTGGCTTTATATGAAAATATTGCTATATAATGTATAGATTAATTAAATATATTTTCTTTTTATTTGTATTTATTAATAATAACTTTATTTAATTGAATTTTTCATAACTTATTCTTTACAATTTAATTAATCACTTGTTTTGAAACTTTTGTTCTTGAAATCCAAATTTTTGTTTATGTGATATTTGAAATCACATTCGGTTAGTCAATAATGAAGTATACTAATAATTAAATAGTAAAATGTATGTGATATTTTTTTATACCATTTGAGAGTATTGGATTAGTCAAAGATATGGAAAAGTATTTGTATAATTTTGTAGTATTTGTCATAATTTCAATATAGAATTTAACTATAATTAATTTATTGACTTTGTTACTGAGTGTTTTAGGTCAACGAAATTTATGTACTGTACTGATTTTGGCTAAAATATAACTTTTGATTTTGGTTGTATAATCAAATATTAAAATCAATGTAAAATGAGCGAACAATCAGAGATTGTGATTGGTAGGGTTACGAAGAAAGTTAGGCGTTAAGAGGAGAAGCCAATAGATGAAGGTGGAGATTTGGAAATCCTGAGTGATGGAACATCGAAACCAATCTCTTTTAGGGATGCTACCTTGAATACAGGATCCACGAATAATGTTGTGGATGATGAATGGGGAAGTGGATGACTTTGATTTTCGAAAGGAAGATGTAAGGAAAGGTGTATTTGATGGAGTGCCCTCTATTGAATTCTTTGATAGGGTCTATGCACTCATTGAAAAAAGTATGTCAAAGACATTAATAATAGTTGTTGGGAAGGAAAATTGGATATAAAGCTTTGTAGAATAAGGTGTGTGCCTTGTGGAAGCCAACGATGAGATTCTAGCTGATGGACATAGGTAATGACTATTACTTGGAAAAATTTGAATCAACTTTGGACTATAATAATGTTCTTTTGAAAGGTCCCTGGGTGATTTTCAGACACTATTTGTCTACCCAACCTTGGTCAACTTAGTTTTTGACCATCGAGGCCTTTCCACAATACGTTGTAGCTTGGGTCTGTATTTCAAGGCTCTCTAAATTGTTTTACAAAAGGAGAATTCTTCAAGAGATTTGGAGCTTGATTCGAAAGGTAGTAAAAATTGATCTCCAAATGGATAAAGGATCGAGGGGTCAATTTGCATGATTTGCGATGCAAGTGAATCTGTCAAAACCTCTGGTTTCTAAGGTCTGGATCACTAGCAAAATTCATCGAATAGAGTATGAATCACTTCCATCCATTTGCTTCCATTGTGGAAGATTTGGATTGTAAGATTTGGATTGTAACCTTCCCTACCCAACTTAGACGTTATGGCCGAATCGTGAATGTCACATTGGACACCTTAGTGTCGAACCTACTCCAATAATAGTTTAAAACCTACAAGTACACTCTTTTGTAAAATCGAGGTTTTTATTGCTAACTTTGAAAAACGTCTATTTACTTAGTCCAAACATGCTTAGGTCAAATTAGTGAATTAGGTGAGTTTTTATAAAAACCTTACTGATGGCGTTGCCAAAAAAAAAAATAACATTTTGTTACCTTCTTAGTATCGAAAATGTACCATTACTAGTCAAATTATTAATTTAGTCATATATCATGCATAGCCCACTTCAACATATATAAAGAACGTGTATCTATACCAAATATGAGTGTCATGCATGCATGAAAAACCCAAAAATATCAAATAGTCCCAAACAACAGTTTAAAGAAACTTTACAATCCAAAACCAATAATAAAATAATAATAATAAAATGACCTCAAATATAATTAAATTAAAATAATATGACAAAGTGGAGTCCGAGGCCCGCCGTATGTCTGCATGCCAATTTCGATCCTAGGTTCGATCATTACCTGAGAAGTTAAGGTAATGGGGTGAGTTTAACAAGCTCAGTGTGAGGCTAAACAAGCAAGTATTAGGTATAATAAAATAATTACGACCACTTTTCTTTTCACTAGAAGACAGGATAACATTAAAGTCACCAATTGCAAGCCAAGGTACAATACTAGGAGGAATAATAGACCTTAAATTCTCCCATAGATTATTCCTTTTTCGACTATCCAGGCTTTCATAGAAAAAAGTGATAAAAATAGGCTGAGAATAAATAACACCTATAATCTGAATTAAGATAAACTGAGGGTGGTTACAAATAATTTCCACTTGAACTGACTCTTTCAACTAATCCATATGCCCCCAAAAAACCCAATTGCCTCAACCTGGTGAGAATGATGAAAACCCAATTTAGCAATAATATTATCTACCTTACTCCCACTAACTCTTGTCTTGAGAAGACTGATAATATTTGGCTTATGTTCCAAATTGTATTCACGAAGAATTCGTGGAAAATTACCATTAGCACAACTCTGGCATTTCTAAGAAAATATTGATAAATTCATAAGAAAATAGAAAAACCAAAAATGACATTTACTGATCATTAACTCTAGTTCCATCAATCGGCTTGTCACCTGAATTCATTGATACTTTTCCAACATCCATATTCAGTTGAGCATTGATTAACTCGACCATTGAGTTCATCAATTCAGATAACGGTACTTTGAAAGTTCTCCCTAATTTAAACAGCTCCCCTCGTTCCCCAATGGTCCGATTAAGCTTTCTTACTCATCTAAACGAGCTTCTTTTATAACCCGAACCACGCCCTTTTGAACCTGATTTACCAATATTCGGGTTTTAATTTTCCTTGAATGTAACCGCAGAATGTTTACCTAGGTCCAACACAACAGGATTTAACTCTACTACCTTCTTCATTAATCTTTTGAAAGTAGGGTTAAAGTGTGTAGTAGCCATTAGAGTAGGGCCATAAAAAGAATTATGTTCGTTTTTAGTGAAATCAGAATAGTAATTTTGGGACAAAAAATATGACGTAAAAATATTTATTTTATTATTATTTTAATGTCTACAACATGTTAGCAGTATCTTACAAAAATTTCGTTACGAAATTTTATCATTTGCATGGTTAATTCGATAAAAAGGACTAAATCGTAAAAGGTGCAAAAGTAGAGTTCTAGTAGCTAAAGGTATCAAATGGCTATAGAACTTTAATGCGGGAGTCCTTGTGTGGCAATTAGACCATTAATGAATTAAGTGGATGTTTATGGTTTGGTTTTAATGAAAATTTTAATGTATTAAAAGGTTAAATAAGTAATTTAGTAAATAAAGGTTAAAAATCATAAAAACAAAGGAAAAAAAATGGATATCACCTTCTAAACTGGTTCTCTTCAACTGAAACTATCAAACCTCCATAGCTAGGGTTTGGCCACTTCCATTTGATAGCATGGTATGTATTTTGATCTCATTTTTAATGATTTCTTTGTTTTTAAAGTCGTTGTAGCTTAATCTAGATAGCCCAGGGACTAATTTGTAAGATTAAAGTTTTTCCATTAATGAATTCATGCTGTTTGTGAAGTTTGATGGTAGAAAATGAATCATTGTTGTTAAACAAACTATTGTAAAGTGATTTTTTATGAATTTGTCAATTAGGGATTAAATTGAAAAAATGAGAAATATTCATAGTGTAATTTATGAAATAATGAAATGTATGGGCCACTATGAGCTTGTATGAAATTTGGCTAGGCTTAGGTAGGGGTGAAATTGCATGAATTTCATTTTACGAGCTTAAGGACTAAATTGTAAAGAAATAAAAAATAATAGAGGCAAAAGTGTAATTTTGAAAAAAATGAATTTGGATTGAATTTAATAGAATGGCTATTAAATTTATTGAATTTATTCATTTAGATCAAGATAGACCTCGTACGGCTTTAGATCGAGGCAAAAAAAAAGTTTGGATTAATCAACTTCATTTCTACATTTTATCGTCGAGGTAAGTTCGTATGTTTAACTAGCATTTTATATGTTTTAAATTCTATTATTTTATAATATTAAATTGTGTCTCGATGGAAAAATCCCACGGTGTATCAACAATCGTTGACTAATGAAAGGGATAGCTTCGGCTATTGAACTATGAAAAGGGATAGCTTTAGCTATCAAATTATGAAAAGGGATGGTGATGACCATCAACAATGAAAAGGGATGGTGACGACCAACAACTATGAAAAAGGACGGTGACGACCATCAAAATATGGAAAGGGATAGCTTCGACTATCTAACTATGGAAAGGGATGGTAACAACCATTGTGATTTTACTTCGTGTGAGCTTTGGTAAGAATTTTCAATGTAATTTACCTTATTACTATGGAAGGTAGGAAGTATGTGTTTTCATGACAATGAAAAGTACGAATTCATATGATTTAAGCTTATGAATCATTTATTCTTATGTTGGATTGATACATATGTGTTTTAAGATTATGTAATGTATTAACAAGCATAAATTAATATTACGAACTTACTAAGCATAACATGCTTACCTTGTGTTCATTTTCTATGTTTTGGAGTTAATTGGAAGTTTGTTCGGGTTGGAAATTCATTGGATATCTATCACACTATCCATAGGCTATATCGGTAGGTTTTGACGTTTTTAAGTCTTGGATATAATGACATATATAGGTATTTTTTTTTTGGATGAAATGGCCAATAGATTTGGTTTGTAAATATGGTATCCTTGGTGAAAGTTTTTGTTGTTATGTTGGCAAGTATAAATGGTTTTATATTGTTAACATTTTGGTATTTTGGTACTTGATTGGTCTGTGTTGAAATGGTCAATTGTATACATGTTATGAATGGCCATTTTGGTATGTTTGAATATGGAAAATGTAGTATGAAATGGTATGGAATTTAGGTTGTAAATATTAAGTTGATAATGACTAGATTATGCTTGTACTTGGATATGTTTAATGTCATGTAAATTGAGGTGCCTTAGGGCATATTAGTTGTCTGAATTGGTATCATATTGTTTTAGCTTGATTATGCACATTTTAGGTACATTTTGGAGGCTTGAATTGGGTGCATTTGAGTTGCATGAGTGTGAAAAATTTGGGTAAAAGAAATGGATTGAAAATGACCTATTTCTTGTCCACACGGCCTAAGATATGGGCGTGTGTCTCAGTCGTGTGTGACACACGACTATGCGACACAGTCGTGTGTCCCTTGTAGCTTACAAAAGGTTGTAAGTCAGGCAGTTACACGGCCTAGCACACAGGCGTGTGAGGCCATTTTGAAGGGTACACATGCTGGCATACGGGTGTGTGGCTTGGCCATGTGACCCAAGTTAGAGAGTTACATGGGCACGAACATGAACTGGGACACGGCCATGTATCCCTACTTCGAATGCCCACACGCCTGGGACACGGGCTTGTGTCTAAGCCGTGTAACCCCTGCAGTATGAAAATTTTCAACTTTTTCCAAAAAATTCTATATGTTTTTTATTTAGTCCCGATTCATTTCTAATGTGTTTTTAGGGGCCCGAGAGCTCATATAAGGGACAATATGTATGAGTTTGAATAATATTGCTATGATTTATGATATGTTTTGAATCTTTTGAATATTTGTTCGTGTGAGATGTTAACCTCCGATAATGCTCCGTAGCTCTATTTTGGCGACGGATATGCGCTAGGGCTGTTACAAATTATGCACATGACTAGAGTTAAGCTTAGACACTATGGGGTCGGTATGCAAAGTTGAAACTTGGACCATTACTGTTATTTTCCACTGCTCTAGAGTCCCTTAAACACGCTAAAATTGCTTCACTTGCACCTTTCGATACGGGAGCTGAAAACAAAACAATGCTTCCATCTTCTTCAACCATGGGCCTCTTGCCCAAAATTTTCAAAATTGAATCTGGCTTATCCAAACCCAATGTGCCTTGCCCAACTCCTTTATTGTCATCTGAAAAACTTGGGTTATCAACTCTCATTGGCCTTTCAATGTTCACCCCTTTAGTGCCCCCCAAAATCTTAATACCAGCCTCTGCATTTTCCCCTTTCTCGTTCAGATTCTCCTTCACCACTGCACTTGCTCCCAAATTAATTCAATCGACCCTAGGTCCCTTATCATGCTGGCTCCCCAAATCTATTAAAACAACAAATCTAAATCTTGAAGATTCCTTTCTCGAGATTCCAGCCTTTTGATTTTTAAAATCCCTAAAATTTCACCTTGATTTCTTTTCTACAATCATCCATGGACCGTAGCCCGATCAATCTCCAATGCTTGTATTCTGGTTTGGAACAGATTTCGTTCTCTTCTTCCCCTCCAACTGATTTTTACTAGGTAAGGAACACATATATTTGGCATGCCCGTATTTTCCACAAGCAAAGCATATCGTAGGTAATGATTAATATTCCACCTTTTAGATAGCTCCATTCGCTAAAACTTAAGATATCAGAGGCTTCCCTCCTTGTATCAGTATTTATTTTTTCACTTGTTAAAAATTTATTCATACAATTTACTGAATATATTTTTAATTTGAAACGTAAGTTTTGATTTTTTTTAATTCTTTTTAAAAATTAATACTTTGAAAGTTTATTTAAATATCATTTAATTCATTAATTTTAAATTATTCTGTAATTAAAAGGATTGGAGTAAATACATGGTTTCTATAAAAGTTTTATGGTATATACCCAAATTTCACTAAATATTAAATATGCAACTGTTGTTTCATTACATTAATTAAGTTAATATTTGACTTATTTATGATAAATATAGAGAAACGAAAGAGAATAATTTGAATTCTATTTTTGGCATAATAATTTAAATTTTTGTTATACTTAGAATTATGCATTCAAATTTAATTTTAAAGGAAAGTAATGGGTGATAGTCAGAGTTGGCTGCCTTTTAAGTGTCGTTTTGATTTTATTTTAATTAAATCTAATTTCCTATTCTAATAATATGGTGAAATTCGATAACTAAATTTTAGGTTTATTTAAAAAGTTTATTAAATTAAAAGTTAAAAATTTACAATAAGGACATGCTAATAATTAATAAATGACTATTATTTATGTGTAAATATAACCAAACCATGATTGTTTTGCTAAAATATTCATTGCTAACCATTGTTTAAGATTTTCAAACTAAATTTTAATTTTAATTTTTATACTTTTAAATTTTAATTGTAATTTAGCTAGTCCAGATAGTTAATATTGAATGATTATATATAATTTAATCCTTTATTTCATAATATCATTAATTAGTCTAAGCAATTAATATTATTCTCTATTACAATTACTATGTTGATGCCATTTTTTTCTAAATAACATTATTCCAACAAAAGAAAAATATTTTATCATAGCCAATTTAAATGGGAAATTTTAAGGAAAAAACCATCAAAATTTTCTACTTTAATTTTTTATATCATTATCACATTAATTTTTATTTATTATTCTTAAAAATGTCACACCAATGAATTTCATAGGATAACAATTATAATTAAATTTTTAAATTTTGAAAAATAATGAAAATAAATATAAAAATAAAGAAAAATCATCCTATTTTGTTGTATTAAAACTGGGATTCAGCTTGCAGCTCAAGGATTGTCGCCCTGGCTTTCCAAGCGATTGAGACAAAAGGCGAAGTCCAAATCAGACTTCACTTGCCTCAAATACTTTTTTATTTACTATCATACGGAGAAAGGAAAATAGCAACACAAAGAACAGTCAACCAAAAAGAAAGAAAAGCATGTGCAATGATGGCAACAAATGGACCTGCTTGACTCCTCTGATGCCAACTAGGAAGGGCCAATTCCTTATCAACACCATCCTTAGTTGGCATCCAGGGAGCCAGGCAGATCATCATCACCTTCATTTTGTAATTGTAAAAGGGAATGGCACTCCATTGAGGGGAAAGTAAAGTTTAGGGAGCAATGAAGTAGAAGCATGTACTATAAATTCCTTGATTCTGATTTAAAATTTAGGAAGGTGAAGCAATATAAATGCGAAAAAACGTTCATTTATAAATATAATTTTCACAATATGGATAAAAACAATAAACTTATCAACTAATTAAAGAAGAAAAGGAAAAAGTTCACAAGCAGTGGACGCTTACAGTTGAATAATCATAGGGAGGAAAAGCAAGCAAGTTCAAGTCACGCACACCATCTCTCCCTCTCTCTGGATTTACTGCTCTCTTTATCAAGTACCCATATGTATATATAATTCAGATTAAAACCTGGAAGTAAAATAAGGATATTATTATGTGGGGTTAAATAAACAAAGATGGGTAAGAAAAAGACGAAAAGAAATCCAGAGAAAGAGGGGATAGAGGACTGCAAATTCTTGGATTGATCTTAAATTGATGCTATTTTTTTATTAGAAGCATGAGAAGCAAGCCTATTGGTTTTGTAACTTTCCAAAGATTTGAGTAGGTATTATTTTATGCAAAGGATGATTTGGCAGTGGGTGCCCATAACGGCTATTGACAGCAGTGCACAGTTCCAAGTCCGAAGAATGAGACAAACTGACAGCCTTGCCGTGGGTGGTTTGACGGACTATTCCTTTTAATTTCAGTTATGGAATACAATCAATATGAGGGTTAATCTATTTTTGCCCCAACATACTTACTTGCTACTTCAATTTTACACTTTTCTATTTCATTAAAATAAATTTATCATAGGTGACATGTAATAATCTCACATTTTTTTACACGTGACAAATAAAAATAAAAATTATAAAAAATATTTAAAAATTATAATTTTTTTTTCAAATGAAAAATAAACCTAAACAACTAATTATCCAATTACATTTGACTTGGAAAACAATGTGTTCATATTCATTTCAAACATGTTTTTTTGGTAATTTTACGGATTCTTCCTTTTTCATTTCTAAAACAGCTGCTTGTTATGATATCTAAAGTGATAAATTTGATTAAATAGAGTACTTATGTTATGAGGCTCATGAAGATGTTCAAATCGTAAGAGGTTTTAAGAGAGACTCGAATTTTTCCGAACAATTAAGACTGTAGTCCAAAGTCGTCAAACTTTAACACAAAAAATTGAGCAAGGATGAAAAACAAGACTTTCCAAAAGGGTGGAAGTCGAGTAACCTCTACGTGAATATCACAAATCGAAATCAACTTCTATATTTAAATTATAATTGTTAAATGATTACAATTATAATATCACAAATCTATAATTAAAATTCAAAACAAGTAAATAAATTTATTTCTTTTCTTAAAATCCCAGTCATTTTTATCTAACAATAATCTATTTGGATTGAAATTATTATTTGCTAAATGAAACAAATTCAAAAATAAATGTGGGTAACAAATTCATTAATATCATAAGTCTATTTTTGGTTAAATTAATTACAATAATAATCACTTTTAAATTTTTTATTTTTCTGTTTCCTTTCTTATTTCTTTCATTTAAAAATATATAATTGAAAAATATAATTGATATATACAACTTGTCGGATTCTAATTAATTGGTCTAGACAAATTTTTCTAAATAACGTGTAACAAAATAAAAATTTAGGTACTACTTTTAATAAAAATGCTTTTGAATCTTAAGCAAATTTCTTTTAGTTTTTGCATTTTGGAAAAGTACTTTTTGAGTCAAATGATATTTTTAATCCTTATTTTTAATTTATTTTATTTTATGTAATATTTATATTGATATACAATAATTTTTTTTATTATTGAAATTTATTTTAAATACATAACATTATATATCTAAAATATAGTTTATATATTTAAATTAAATTTTACTTATAATTAATATTAATTACTTTAAAATATTTAAATTTTATTTTTTATCTATCAAAATATTAATAATGAGTTAAACAAATTATTTTTTATATTCTTACTAAAATATCATAATATTAACAAATTTAAATATTATTTAAATGTATACTTTTATTTCACAATATTATGTCTAACAACACTTTTCATAATACTTTTAAAAAATATTTTTTAAAAGCAATGAGAAACTAATAGAAAATTGTAGTGTGAGACCCAAGTTAACACCAAAGTTTCTAATTTTTACAAAACTTTTAATGCTTTTGAGTATAAGTTAGAAATTTTATTAAACAATAAAAAGTTTGGTACACTTTTTGGAGCTCATGGTAAAAACCCTGCAATTGTTTATGTAACGACCAAATTTTCAACAATATTGAAAAAATCAGTTGTAAGGCAAAGTTTATTAAATTGAGTTTGTGAAAAATAAAATAAAATAAAATAAATAAATAAATAAAATAAAGAACACACAAATTTTACGTGGAAACCTTTTCGGGAAAAAAATCACGGGCAGAGGAGAAGAAAATTCACTATGTCGAAAAATTTGAATCAAATACAAGAGGAATAGACTATGTCTATTTATAGGCTTGCAAAGCCATATTCTAGTAGGATTGAAACACCTTATCCTAATCAATATAAAATTGATGGAGTTTAATAAGGTTTAAAAACCTTATTCTAAATTAAAATAAAAGAAGTCTAGTTCTATATGGATTTTAATTTTATTTTATTTTCCATCGTATTTTATTTAAATAAGAATTTGGGTCACTTAATTCTAACAATCTCCACCTTGACACAAATTCTCAATGAACAAGTTCTTCATCGCGAACTTTCAATAAACAAGTTCTCCACCTCTTCCATAAAACCCCTTAAGGGTTTAACTTCAACAATGAACACCAACCAAGTCTAAGCAATGCTCAAACTTGGTTATAGGAAGTGACTTAGTCATCATATCTGCAGGATTTTCATGAGTACTAATTTTGCTCACAACAATATCACCACGAGCAATAATATCACGAATAAAATGATACCGAATATCAATGTGTTTTGTTCTCTCATGAAACATTTGATCTTTTGTAAGAAAGATGACACTCTGACTGTCACAAAATACTGTGCTGATTTGAAGGTCTTCATTGAGTTCACTAAATAGTCCCTTCAACCAAATAGCTTCTTTACAAGCCTCAGTAATCGCCATGTACTCAGCTTCAGTGGTAGACAAAGCGACTGTAGTTTGCAAAGTGGCTTTCCAACTAATTGCACAACCTCCAATTGTAAAGACGTAACCTGTGAGAGATCTTCTTCTATCAAGGTCTCCAGCAAAATCAGCATCAACATTCCCTATAACTCCATCTTTAGTTCTTCCAAACTGTAAGCAAACATCAGTAGTGCCTCGTAAGTATCTTAAAATCCACTGAACTACTTTCCAATGTTCTTTATCGGGATTTACCATATATCTGCTAACTGCACTGACTGCATATGATAAATCTGGACGTGAACAAACCATAGCATACATGAGAGATCCCACTGCACTAGAGTATGGAACATGTGACATGTACTCAATCTCATCATCTGATTGAGGAGACAATGCCGATGAAAGTCTGAAATGGGCTACTAAAAGATTACTAACAGGCTTAGCACTCTGCATATTGAACCTGCAAAGAACTTTCTCAATGTACCCCTTTTGACTTAGGTACAATTTACTTGCTTTTCTATCTTTGAGAATCTCCATACCAAGTATCTTCTTTGCTGTCCTAAATCTTTCATCTCAAATTCTTCACTTAGTTGGGCTTTAACCTTTCTTATCTCTCCTTTATCTTTTGCTGCTATCAACATAAAGAAGTAGATACACAAAAGAACCATCACTGTTTTTCTTAAAGTAAACACAACTTTCTAAACTACTTCTTTTGAAATCATAAGAAGTCATAAAGGAATCAAACATCTTGTACCACTGTCTTGGTGACTGTTTCAAACCGTAAAGGGACTTTTTCAGCAAGCAAACATAGTCTTCTTTTTCTGAGACTATAAAACCCTCTAGTTGTTGCATG
Organism: Gossypium hirsutum; assembly: GCF_007990345.1. Classification (NCBI taxonomy): domain Eukaryota; kingdom Viridiplantae; phylum Streptophyta; class Magnoliopsida; order Malvales; family Malvaceae; genus Gossypium; species Gossypium hirsutum. The sequence goes on along the minus strand of NC_053430.1, from coordinate 52,153,889 downwards.
TAAATATGTTCCTCAAGTTCTCCATGCAGAAATGCAGTTTTTTACATCTAACTGCTCAAGCTCCAAATCATGCATGGCCACAATACCAAGCAAAGTTCGAATCGAACTATACTTAACAACTGTAGAGAACACATCTGTGAAGTCCACTCCTGGAATTTGACTGTAACCCTTTGCAACAAGCCTTGCTTTATATCTGGGTTCTTCAACTCCTAGAGTCCCTTCTTTCTTTTTAAACACCCATTTACAACGAACAACCTTTTTACCTTTAGGAAGTTTCACAAGGTCTCATATTCTGTTTTTGTGGAGTGATTCTATCTCTTCTTGCATAGCAAACATCCACTTTTCTGAGTCTTCACAGTTAACCGCCTCAGAATAATTAGATGGCTCTTGATTCGTATCTATATCTTCAGCCACATTTAAAGCATAAGTAACTAGATCAACCTCAGCATACTTCTTTGGAGGTTTAATTTCTCTTCTAGTTTTGTTTTTGGCGATAGAGTATTGTGGTGAAGAAGCAACTCTATTCTTAATTTTTGTTCTGGCTTGAGGAGTTGACTCTGTATTAATCTGATGCTCCACCTGCTTTTGATTTTCTTTATTGGAAGAGTCTTTAAGAGATAAGTTAGGTAGCATAGCAGATTCATCAAAAACAACATCTCTGCTAATCACAACTTTTCTATTTTCAGGACACCATAACTTATACCCTTTTACACCAGCTTTATAACCAAGAAAAATACATTTAATAGATCTCAGTTCCAATTTTCCATTATCAACATGAGCATACGCAGGACACCCAAAAATCTTTAAATCAGAATAATTAGCAGGATTACCAGACCATACCTCTTGTGGAGTCTTTTTCTCAATGGCAACGGATGGAGATCGGTTGATCAAAAAACATGCAGTAGAGGCCGCTTCTGCCCAAAATGCCTTCGGTAAGTTGGCATTTGACAACATACATCGAACCTTCTCCATGATCGTTCTGTTCATTCGTTCTGCAACGCCGTTTTGCTGTGGAGTATGACGAACTATCAAGTGTCTCATGATCCCTTCTGACTTGCACAATCTATTAAACTCATCATGTGACAGCCCAAAATTGACCCTAGTCGGGAAGTGGTTTCGGGACCACAAAACCGAGTCTTATAAATAATTAAAGATTATATTCTGTGTTTATGATGTGCGTAAATGCTTGTGTGATAGTTCCATACTTTAATTTGGTCAGTGTATGTGGAATTTATTAGTAGGGACTTATGTGAGACAATTTAGAAATATGCTAGGCAAGTGTTCAAGTGGCCCATTAATATATGTGGGAAAGTGTTTGTCCTTGCATGTCAAATTAGCCAAATTAAAGCATAGTGGCTGGCCATGCTATGGGTGGAAACATGTCACCAACATGTTATGCTAGTGATGTATGCTAAGAAAAATAAAATAAAGAGCATGGTAATTAAACAATGAAAAGGAAGGGTGATGAAAAAAAAATGGTCTCATCCATACCCCCCTTGTTGCCGTGAGTTGAGGAAAGAAAACAAAAAAAAAATGTGTTCATTCTTGAACACCTTTGGCCGAATAGAGGAAAGAAAGGAAGGGGAAGAGCTTGAGAAAATCGGCTATGGTGGTTTGCTAGACTAAGGTATGTTTGATGTTGTTCTTGAGATGCATGCATGTTTTAGTAGTTGACTTGAGTTCTAAAAACCCATGGTTCAATTTTGTGGATTGATGATGATTTTGTGTTTTGCCATTGATGAGTGCTTGAGCTTTTTGATAGTTGTTGATGAAAAGTAAAAGATATGTTAAAGATTAATATGTTAAATTAAGGCTTGGTAAGCTAGCTATTAAGGTGAAATGCTAATGTTAGTATTTGATTTGGTAATAATCTGTTTGGGGACAGCAGCAGTAAGGTGATTTTGGAAAATCGCCATAATTTGTAGGAGTTGAATTAGAAGCTGAGTGAATTATGCCATTAAAGCTTGAAGAGTCTATTTTCTTACAAAAGAAACTATAAAAACAAAAGAGTTACCGATCTTGAGATATTTGAAGTATTGTGGGGCTGAGTCAAAATGACTACTAGATTCCCTGTTCTGTTTTTAGGAAATCATTATAAATTGTACAAAAATGATTATAAGATAAAATTTATATGCTTAGACTCCTTAATGAGTCTAGTTTCAAATGAGATCAAATACAACACATTTTGAATTCTGTAAAATGAGAAATTTGATTCGTAGTGAAGAGTGGTCAGAATAGTCAAACAGTGAAACAGGGGAAACTTTAAGAAAAATCTGGTATTGATTGGCCAAGCCAAAAATTCTGAAAATTTTATGGATGGAAGATATACGAGTCTATATTCAGGGAAAATTAATGGCTAGTGATTTGGAGTTTTTTAGCTCCAGTTATAAACAATTTAGCGACTACTGCTCGGGAAAACAGCTCGTAGTGAATATGTAATTTTGTTGTAAACATTAATGAAAACTTGCCAATGAGTTATTTATTGACTATTATAAAGCTTACTATAATCTATGTGTGTGAAGGTCAAATCAATATATATATTATTCTAAAAGTAATACTTGAATAGTCGATTAATGACTATTTTAAATTTTGTTGAATTTAAGCTCAAGAGCAAAAGGGAACTAGATCCGATAAAGGCAAAGAAAAGATCACTGAGTAGTCGAGTTGGAACCGTCTTACCCAACACAAGGTAAGTCATTAAGCATGTAGTTGGTACTATTTCAAATGGTCATAATGTTTATGTATTGATGCTGAATGGAATGAATAAATATACATATATATATGCATGTACGTATGTGATGATGAAATTGTTGAATGAAAAGAAAAGAGGTAAGATGTACTGAGTTGTTGATCTCAGCACTAAACGTGCGGGTATAACCATTTATGACCATGAGATTGGCGCTAAGTGCGCGGGATTAAATTGTACAGCACTAAGTGTGCGATTTGACTATGTTGCACTAAGTGTGCGAAATGAATATGATGCACTAAGTGTGCGAATTGACCATGCGGCACTAAGTGTGCGAGTTTGACTATGTAGCACTAAGTGTGCGATTTGATTACGTAGCACTAAGTGTGCGAGTTGATTATATAGCACTGAGTGTGCGGACTCAATATGCATTCGTGAATCATTATGGACACTATGTGTGCGACACTATTGAGTCGATCGCGGACAGCGGATCGGGTAAGTGTCTTGAGTACATGGCTAATAGGTGCTATGCTTATACTTGGTGTTGAGCTCGGTAAGTTTGAACCTATGTGACAACTATACTTGAAGTCACGTACATAAAATTTATCGTAGGATGGGTGAAAGGCCGTTTAGTCGTTTGATTGTAACGAAAATAAATTGATTTATGAAAATGCTTCAATGTCCTATTGATGAGTATATGGAATGTGAATGCATGAATTGATATGAAATTGAATCGATAGGTTGGAGGAACTATGGTATGGTTCGGAATGGATGGAGTAATTAGCCTCGTTCCATTTTGTTTTCTCTTGTGATAATGTTATTGATGGATGGTAGTGCATAGCTTATGACTTACTGTGTTATAAACTCACTCGGTGTTTCCTTGTCACCTATTCTAGGTTTCTTGGACACATCTCTTTTTGCGTGATCGGGCCGTCATCGAAGTCATCACACCGGATAGCAAGTTTTGGTACTTTCTTCTTAGTTGGCTTAGAAGAACATTTTGGCATGTATAAGCTATTACGTTGTGTTTGAACTTTGGCATGTAAACTTTAAGCCATGCGAAAATGGCACGAATGTTCGATTGAGTTGGATCAAGGGTAGGCATGAAATGGACCTAGTTACTTTCGTAACAGATGCTGGCAGCAGCAGTGTCATGAGATTGAAAAATCACTAAAAATAGTAGGAGTGGAATTAATTGATGAATAAATTATGTAATCGAAGCTCGATGAGTCTGTTTTCATGAGGAAGTAACGAAAAGATCATATGGGCAGTATATTAAGAGATAATCAGATTTTTGTGGGACAGGGCCAGAACGGTTTCTGGATTCCCTGCTCCGACTTTGGAAATTCATTATAAATTAACCAGAGATAATTAGGGGTCGTACCATATATGTATAGATTCCTCTATGAGTCTAGTTTTCATAGAAACAAACGGCATCAGTATTGAAGCCCAGTGCAGGGAGATATCCAAGTCGTAATGGGAAAAGGTCAGTGTAGTCGACCCCTGCAACATGGGAGACTTTGACTAATAAACTGTACTAATTGGCCCGACCAAAAATTCTAGAAAAAAATACATAGATGGGCACATGAGTCTAGTTTCTGGGAAAAATTACGAAACTGATTTTCGAGTTACAAAACTCAAGATATGATTTTTAAAACGACTAGTACACAGATTGGGCAGTGTCTGGAAAATAAATTTTATAAGGGGTTAAAGTCAGTTAACACCTCGTGTTCGACTCCGGTGTCGGTTTCGGGTTCGGGGTGTTACACATCAGAACAAAACTCTAAGCCATTGTCTGTACGGAGGTATTTTATCTGTTTTCCCTTCTGTTTTTCAATCATAATTTTCCAAGACTTAAATGCGGAAAACACATTGCTTTTCTGCTTCAGGAAAAACACCCAAACTTTTCTGGAAAAATCATCAATAAAGGTTAGCATATAATTAGCTCCACCTCTCGAAGGCACTCTGGATGGCCTCCACAGATCAGAATGAATATACTCCAACATTCCCTTCATGTTATGGATTCCTCTAGTGAATCGAACTCTCTTTTGCTTCCCAAAAACACAGTGCTCACAGAAATTCAGTTTGCAAATTCCTTACCCATTAAGAAGTCCTCTTTTGCTTAATTCTGCCATGCCATTCTCACTCATATGCCCTAGGCGCATATGCCAAAGTTTAGTAATATCATCATCTGACAAGGAAGAGGAAGCGGCAGCTGCATCACCAGTAACAGTAGAACCCTGTAAAACATATAACTTGGCAATCTTTCTCTGCCCTTTCATCACAACAAGGGACCCTTTGGAAATCTTTAAAACCCCACTTTCAGCTGTGTATCTGTACCCTTTTGAATCAAGAGTACTCAACGAAATTAAATTTCTTTTCAATTCTGGAACATGCCGCACGTCACTAAGTGTTCTGACAACTCTATCAAACATCTTAACTTTAATTGTTCCAACACCTGCGATTTTACACAAAGCATTATTTCCCATCAAAACAACACCTTCAAATACTGTTTCGTAAGTTGTAAACCAATCCCGATTGGGACTCATGTGGAAAGTGCAGCCTGAATCAAGTATCCACTCCTCACTTTCTTTAGAATCATTGACAGAAGCGACTAGAAGTTCACCATCGCTGTAGTCTTCTACAACATCAGCTTCACCGGAATTTTCTGGTTGTTTTCCCTTTTGATTCGTAGCCTCCCTTTTAATCTTATTTTGTAGCTTATAGCACTCAGATTTAATGTGCCCTTTTTTCTTGCAGAAGTTGCAAGTTTTACCTCTGTTTGAAGACTTCGATCTACCCTTAGATTTACCACGAGGATTCTGTTCCTGTGTCCTACCACGATCATCATCAGCATTCCGATCTTGTCTCCCACGAACAATGAGACCCTCTCCCTGAGAGTCGGGTTTAACCACAAGATGCTTCATCTTATCATACGAGGTTAAAGAATCATAAATCTCATCAACTGTGAGAGACTCGCGGCTATATAAAATCGTGTCTCTAAAGGTTGAATAAGACGGGGGCAACGAACAAAGTAGAATCAACCCTAGATCTTCCTTATCATACTGAACCTCCATGGCCTCCAAGTTTGAGAGAATTTCTTTAAACACTGTTAAGTGTTCGTGTACAGACGTACCTTCCTCCAAACGATGAGCATAAAGACACTGATTCATATGCGACTTGCTTGTTAGAGTTTTCGACATACATATTTGTTCTAGCCTCTTCCATAATGCAGCGGCAGTTTTCTCTTTCATCACGTCTTGCAAAATTTCGTTGGACAAATGCAGATGTAATTGTGTTAATGCCTTTCGATCCTTACGCTTCTTCTCTTCATCTGTTAATGTCGAAGGCATCTTATCTATCCCTAGCAGGGCATCCTCCAGATCCATCTGTGCAAGAACTGCTTGCATCTTAATTTGCCGCAACACAAATCTGGTGTTGCGATCCAACAGCAGAATTTCATACTTCAAAGACGCCATTACTGTGATCGAGATGAATAACCCGAAAGTTCTGATACCAATTTGTGAAAATAAAATAAAATAAATAAAATAAAATAAAATAAAAAACACACAAATTTTACGTGGAAACCCTTTCGGGAAAAAAACCACGGGCAGAGGAGAAGAAAATTCACCATGTCAAAAAATTTGAATCAAATACAAGAGGAATAGACTACGTCTATTTATAGGCTTGCAAATATTCTAGTAGGATTGAAACACCTTATCCTAATCAATATAAAATAGATGGAGTTTAATAAGGTTTAAAAACCTTATTCTAAAATAAAATAAAAGAAGTCTAGTTCTATATGGATTTTACTTTTATTTTATTTTCCATCGTATTTTATTTAAATAAGAATTTGGGTCACTTAATTCTAACAGAGTTAACCAAAAGTTAGAATCGAATGATCATGTGTCGAGTATGGAATCGTAGGGTCGAATTATTAATTGGAACTAATCTAAAATCAGTTAGTAAATAAAGAATAATGATTAAATTTCAAATGACTTCACTAATGAGCTTTGATTGAAGAAATGTCGGTGACCTTATGTGACAATTAAGCCAAGGAGTAGATAGCTATTTACCCATCTTTAAGTTTTGATTAGTGGATTAAAACTATCATAACTGTCCACTTTCACTCATTTTATTTTGGTGAACAAAAAACCATTGATTTAATATTTGTTTCGCTAAACATTTAAGTAGTGGGAGAGATGAATATGAGAAAAGAATTAGTTCATTATATTATATTTCTATTGCTCTTTATCTATTAGACTAAGGACAAGAACTAAAAAAAAAGGGGAAAACTAGTTTTGTTCTTTATCACTTTCAGCTCAAAATCCACAAGGTAAATGGGTTCTTTTTGGTGAATTGTTTTATGGATTCTTATTCCTTCAAGCTTAATTCAGTTTGCTCATGTTTTAATTTTTCTTACTGCTAAGCTTTATTCAAACTACTATCCTTATGCATTAGTGAATTAAAAGTTTGAAAATTATAATTTTCATTGTAGTATAAGCTTGGATATATAGATAACAAATTAGAAATGTGGTGAGAAATTTTGAATTAAGTTGGAATCAAGCTTAAATTATATGAACAGTTATGTGTCATTAAGGACCAAATTGTAAAGAATCTAAGTTGTTGGGAATAAATGTTATAAATTGGTAGTTTGAGGCCCCTATACTATATTTATGAAGTCAGAATAAGATTCGATTGGATAAATCGTGAAATGTTAGTGTTTCAGATATTAGGGTTTTGATGGACTAAATTGAATAACATGCATTTCATGTTTATTTGTGTTTTTATATTTAATAGGTAAAATTAATGCATTTCCGTAAATCGAATTTATCGAGCGTAGCTAAAAACAACATTGAGACATCTAGAGATAAAGGAAAAGCTAAAGTCATAGATGGGTAGCTATTCTAATTTGTGCTTACATAATTTGCTTTCAATATATATATATGCATAATTCAATATCCAAATAGAAATAAAGAGGATGTTAATGTTGCACATAACTGAAAGGTATGTATACACTTTACTATGTGATATGTTTGAAGTAAAATGAATGAATGTGTATATATGTGATTATTTGACATGCTAGTTGAATATATAAATGCTTCTCATGTGTTATTTGATCACTATTCTATTGGAAATATGTTATGTGATAATTGGTAATGGAAAATGCCCTATTAACGTTGCTAGATAGAGTTACAGGCATATTTGGCAAGCCATAGGGTTTTTTTTTATAAGTGAGAGATTCAACGCAATACGCATACTATATTGTGATAGTTCTCTAATATCTTGGGGGTCGTGAACATATCACCAGCTCAAATACTCTGGGTGTACAAGCAAATTCTGGTGTGGTTTGTGGAATCGATGCTTCTATGCCCAACTAGTGCTTCAATGCATGTGTTGTTGGATTGATCTGAATATGTGACACTCTACACCTAACTCGTTAATTAGATCCGAATGTGTGACATCACATTACGTTGCCGAAACAACTCAGACTAATACAACATAATTTCACTAGGTTTAATTCACACTTATCAATTGCATAACAATAAATTCATTTAATACAACCATTCACAAACATTCATAAGGTCGAAGATCTTATTTCATTTAATTACAGGGTTATGCTAAGTCAAAACCAAAGTTAGGACACGAATTTGAACTCAATTGTGAAAATTCTAGGTTAGGTCTCGAGACATGGGACTCCATGTCTCCAGACAAGCCATACTTTAATTTTGGAGATTTTTTTCTTCGATGATAACATGTCTCTAGACACTAAAGGATGTGTCTCGAGGCAAGTTCCCTTCTCAGGACAGACCTCTTCTATTTTCTTATTTTAGGTTCAATGTTTATATGTCTCAAGACAAGGGGTTCTTGTCTCAAGACTTGAAGCATGGTAAAACTTACTTAAGTTGGATGTTTTCTTGCCTTGAGATAAAGGCAACTTGTTTCGAGACATAGATGAGATTGTCTCGAGACGAGCTCAACATGTCTTGAGGCATCAAGCATTTGGCTGCACAACAATTTAATTTTTTTAGTCAAATAGTCTTGAGACATGCTCTTCTTGTCTCGAGACTAAAAATGCCTAAAATGCACATTTTCAAGTGTTCAAAACCTTACCATTTTGCACTTAAACTTGTCTAAAACTAACACCTACACAAAATCACCAATTCAACCTATCTAAACTCATTCAAACATCACCAAATCATAAATTTCAATTCTGTTATACCCCGTTTTATGTTTTATGTTTTATTATCATTAATTTTTTGTACATGAGTGAGTTATGGCCTAGTGGTTAAGATGTAGTGCAGCTTCCCTTGAAACCTAAGTTTGAATCCCCTAGGGTGTTTTTTTTTAAAAAATTCGGCATCCCCTTGGTCAACCCTTTCCTTGTCGCCCATTTGAGATGTCATATACAAATAACCTTTCTTCCCTTTTTCTCTTTATTTCCTTCTTTTCTCCTTTTTCTACTCCATTGTCCCCTTCTTTTCCTTTCTTCTCCTTTGTTTCCCTTACATACCATTTTGTTTCCTCTCTTTGACTAATGTGCCACCCCAAATAAAATAATCATTTTGTTTTCTTTTATCATCTTTTTCTCCAAACTACCACATTGTGTCACCCTTTCCTCTTAACTCCTCCTTTCTCTTCTTATTTGTTTTTCTTTTGTCGCTACATCTCTTCTTTTTCCATTGTTTGTATCACCGTGATACCACCTTACCATCGTCTACTTTCACTTCTTTTGTTCATCACTGCCCATTTTGTTCCACCATACATCACCATTGTTACCACCTTGCACCACCATTGCCACCGCCCTTATTCTTTTGCCACATTCCATGCTTATCCCTTTACTTCTCATTTCCTCTTCCTTTCTTTTGCCACTGTTGCACCACCACCGTGTCATTGTTGTGTCATCGTCATGCCGCCACTATCACCTTTCTTCTATTCTCTTTTGATATATTTTTTTATACCCAAATTCCTTTTGTCATCTAAAAATTCCTAATGAATATTCGTTCTTGATAGATCTTTATTTCGATCACCTATTCAAATATATCATATTATTTTAGTCATTTCTAATAAGTATAAAATTTTTGTCTAAGGCTAGATCGGGATGGTTTAAATCTCTACTGACGATTAATATAAAAAAAAGTCTCCTATCAAATCTATGTTAGAGTAAGTATATTCAAAGATTAAAATTCATTACTCCTTTCTAAATCTGTCAAAAACCAATTCTAAAAGTTTGTATTTGGTTATTGGAAGTATAGATCTAATACTTCATATCAACTCTAATATATAAGAGTGGTACTGATTCAAATCTATAAATCGTGGATAAGAGTAAGTATTTTCCTCCTAGTCTATAAATAAAACCTCTAGATATTCTTCAAGATTTAGTATGGCCAAATTTAACATGGTGTTGAATGTGGATATGATGCAGTTCAAAGCTAAGATCTACATTGTAAGAGTGTTAAGAATCGGAGTTAGTGTGAACGGAATTGCAATTGAAGGTATGGGTTCTAACCAATTAATGAATATGGATGTTCTGTCCATAAATATATGTATATATTAATAATAATATCCATATAAACTCTTGTTATATTTATGACTAATCGATTGCATATGTATTCATGATGAAGTGATCAATGAGTAATAAATTCTTTATTAAGATTGGCTAAAAGTAAATGCCCCTGATTTACGAAATTTGTAATATCGATCACGTGTCCAATGATATTAAATGATGCTATATTGTTTTGCATGATCTATGTGTTGGGAAATGTGCCTATATTGTAGTAAACATGTAACCGTTTTTATTTATTTGAACTATGAATAAATAATTAAAGTTAATTTCACATTTCACTATAATGCTTTTTGTATTTATGTCTTTAATATTTTGTATGCTTAGGGAAATTGTGACATGCAAATATTAGCTCATTGATTGTCTAAAGTTCAAATTGAAGATAAGTGGCATTGTAAATAATGTTTACATTGTGAGAAAGACAACTTACTTCAGTAAATAATCTAAATGAATCCATAATCCCGTTAAAGAATCAAAGTGAGCATTTGATTCAAATACTAAGAAGGATTATTATGTTGTCTACGGTTCCAATGGGAAAGATGGCTAGTCTTGGCTATTGAAGCAGTTGACTCCATGAGTAGAGACATAGATATATTCATTGGTAGAATGATACATTGGACTGGACCTAAGATGAATTAATTATGAAACTGTTTGTGAATTAATTCACTTGTGACTTTCATGGTATGATTTACCTAAATCCTGAGTTAGTCACTAATCATGCGTATGTAACTCATCTACTTTGATATAAGGGGAAGCTTATGCTCTAAAGATGATCAAGCCCACAGCCAATATGTTAGGTACATGACTTGTGTATAACATGGCTTTACTAGCAACAATAGAATTCATAGCTCAATTAAAGAGTTAATGATATCCTCTCATCAGCATTATGTGGATTGATAAATATGAAACGTTGCCACGGATTGCTTGTTCTCGAACTAGCAATTTATTACAGTCATTTGCTGCCAGTGATCATGTTAAAGACTTTGGGAATAATTTAATTGAGTCGATTTATTCGATGTGGAATTAAAATAGGTGGTCGTGAGAATTGTTCAACTAGAAAATTTAATTAAAGAATTTTCTTGAAAATTTAATTTGGAAAATCTAAGTGATTTTTGTAAAAATTAATTTTGATCAAGTAAAATTAAATTAATCAAATCAATTAAAATTAATATAATATTTTTGGAAGTTAATTTCAAGTCAGACAATTGGGCCAATGGGTAATTGAACTTGAAAATTTGACCTGAGATCGTAAATTGGGCCCAAGAGTCCAAAATCGAGATCAAGACCCAAAAACTTGTCAAACTGGGGCCGGTATATGAAACCGGGCAGACAGTTCAACCAGTGGTTAGATCGGACCAGTCGGGGTACTCATTGACCCGAATCGAATCGGCAGCAGCCGAATCAGCTCGGGGTGCCGTAAGGGTGTTGCACTTGCACCATCAGACAAAGTGGTGCCGATGGCTGCAACAGTGACGTCCCGATGGCCGGTGACGATTGGTCATTGATGGTTGAGCACTGAAAGAGTTACAGTCTTACTGGAATTTTACTAGAGACCTTAATTTTAGAGTAATTAATCCAAAAATAATATTTTTTAATAATTTAATATTAAATTTAATTTAATACATATCTTAATAGTATTTTATTAATTTAATATTGAAGTGATTAAGTTTAATATCTTAATACTATTTTAATAAGATTATATTAAATTTAATCTAATATGTATCTTGATAAATATTATATTAATTTAATATTAAAGTGATTAAGTTTAATCATAGTTGAACTCTTTAAACTCTTACTATATAAAGAGAGTCTTGGGTCATTATTGACACACACTTGAATTCAAGACAAAGTTGTAGAGAGAAAATTCTCTGAAGAGATTATTTCATAAAATTTCTAAAGATATTTTTTTGATTTGCAACTTGACCCAAAAGTTGAGAGAAATTACAAAATTACCCTACTAGTAATTTTTGTGAATTTTTTTTGATTCGAAGCCAGCCCACACTTGGCAGACGTGAGCTTGAGGATAGCAGAGAAGACTACTCGGTCGAAACGTTCATCCGAGAAAACATCAAAGCCAAAATAAGAAAACATGGGAGGTCCGTCTCGAGGCCAATCTCGAGACTTGAGGGGCTTTGCTCGAGACATAGACCCTAAGATTTCAAGACATATCTACATTGAAGTAAAAATCTCTAAAATAAAAATAGGTTTGTCTCGAGACATGGAACTCAATGTCTTGAGACACAATGTTGAATTTTTTCAATAAATGTTTGAATTCGAATCCTAACTATATTATACAGTTCTTACAACCATTAAATGCATAATATGTGATTAATGTGCATTCATTGAATTGATTTATGTGTATATGTTAATAATGTATGGGAATTTATTCACTTGAATGTCATGTTACTTGTCAGATTGAGTTTGTTTTATTTTCTCTAGCAACGTAATGTAATGTCACATATTCAAATCTGACAATCTGATCAGATATAGGATGTCATAGTTTATGCTTAATAAAATAAAGTTATTGATCTGACAATCCTATCAAATTTTGACTTAACTAAGGATAATTTATTGTTTCATCTATTGTTTAAACAATGACTTTTTAGTCCTTTAAATTTAATTGTTATGATTATTTTCTCGATCACTTTTTTAACTTTTGTAATTAATCTTGCTTCCTATCGTGGTTATTGCATTGTACATTTGTAATAGCTAATTTAAATTATTACTTAAAAATTGTTACATTTATTTAATTTATTTTTGAAGTATAAATTGAAATATGTGATAGCATTTATCTATATTATATATTAAATCCTTTATTGAGTTGATGTCATGAATCAGACAACAACTCAATTAGGTAATGAATGAAATATAATTTCTTTACAAAGTAAATTATATTTTTAAGGTGTTGTTTTTTTTATATATTTTTTATATACACACACATGTATAATAATATTTGAACCTAAAACATTAGTACGTGGAACATCAAGATTTTCAACTTTCTTTACCATTTCAACTAAACCCTCGTTTATTTCTTATATCAATTTTTATAAATATATTTCTTACATAATTTTGATTTTCAACTGCATCATTATTGTCCCATAATCTAGTAAATAAAAAAATTTTCTTATTTTGTCAAAAAAAATTCTTATCAAATAATTATTTTTGGGTAAATTACACCCAATGTCACTCAACTATTTGTAAGTCTACATTATTTTCACTCAATTACAAAATGTTATAAGTTGGCCATTGAACTATTTGAAAGTTACAAGTTGGTCATTGTCCTATTAACATTGCAACGGACATTAGATTGGGGACCGGTAAATTTACAATTTAGTCATTCAACTGTTAGTAACCTTACAATTTGGTCACTCAATTTCAAAAAGTTACAAGTTGGTCATCAAATCTTAGTAAGTTTATAAGTTTACAATTTGATCACTTAATCTTTGCACCATTACTTCCTAACCCGAGAATCCAAACAGCATCAACAACTTAAAGCCCAAACCCCTAGCAAAGCCATCGTTAACCCCATGTCTCACCTCTATAACCTAACCAACTCACCAACTTTTCATTTTTAGCCCATTTACCATTTTCCCTTCAACCAAAACCTTGACCCAAGAAAATTCACAATCAAGCTATTCACACAGCTACCCCTTATCAGCAACCAAATATCACAATAACTATAATCAAAGTAAACAAAATACTAAAAAAAAGGCAAATGCAAAGAAAGAAAGAAAGTATATTGTTTCAACAAGCCCTAAACAAGAACTACATAAGCAAAGGGATAATTTTTTTTTAAAGAGAGAATTAAAACATAATAAATGAGACTCAAACGTACCAAATTCAAGTATGAGTTAGTTGCAAAGTTCCAAGTGACGAAGGCTCAATCTAAAAGATCAAGAAGAAATTTTCATTGAGAAGAGGAATGTATTGAAGTTTGCTGGCCATTCGACACAATTGATAGAGATCAAAAAGCTTCCCCATTAGGGCTTCAAGTTTAAATCAACGAAGTTTCATGCCATTTCAAGGAAAATTAACCATAAAGTTGAAAATGAAGAAAAAAACTCTAGTATTTGTGCTTTTTGCCTGAGGAAAAGGCCGGATGATAGCGATATTACTGAAATACAATTGTTAAGAAGGTCCCTAATACCCTAAAACTTTTAAATAGTTCAATGAACAACTTATAACTTTTTTCAAAATTGAGTGACTCAAGTGCAAACTTTCTAATAGTTGAGTAATCTTAAATGTAATCTACACTATGATGAATCATTATTTAATAGTCACATGATAGGAAATGGACTAGTAACAAACTTGTAATTTTCAAATAGTTTAATGATCTGACTTATAACATTTCAAAATGTAAACTTGTTAATAATTTAAAGATATAGTTTTTTATTTTTTTTGCTTAAACAACAAAATGATACCTAAACTATATTAGTTTTCCCAAATTGGTACTTTTAACTTTTTTTTTTGTTAGAACTAATACCTAAACTATAAATTTGTTACTAATTTTACCCCAACTGTTAGTCCCTTTAGAAAAAAAATTCAGTCAATCACAACTTGCCTCGTAGCCATCTATTTATTTTACCCCAACTATCAATATAATAGTGTTGATTTTACCAGATTTCTTATATTTTCTTCTCATCAAACAATTTTTACTAGATTTTCTTATATTTTCTCATCAACCAAACACCTAGAAAAAATCGATTGCTTCCTTGTACAAAGCTTCCACCGTTTATCATTTTCAAGCTTCAACTGCTTTTACCATCTTCAAGCTTCCAGTCTTCTTCTTTCTTCATCTTTTTGTTTTGGGGGTGTTTCCATTTTATAAGTTTTGTTTGTTATTGAAACATTAATGGAATTAAAAGGACAGATACTAAAATGGTGTTGACCTTTGAATCGAGTTAAATAACAAAGAATCAATTCAAGCAATAAAAAGAATTGAGTCAATCAACAAAACAATCAATTCAAGTAAGTAAAGAATCGATTTAAGATAACAAACAATCTATTCAAAAGAAACAACAATGCTTTTGGTGCTCAAGCAAAGAAAAAAGAGAGCAAAAGAAAATGAGCCAAAAAATGTTGGCGTTTGAATCGAGTTAAACAACAAAGAATCGATTCAAACAATAAACAATCGATTCAAACAACAAAAAGAATTGAGTCAATCAACAAAACAATCGATTCAAATAAGCAAAGAATCGATTTAAGACAAATCTGTAAACTGATCTCAATTACTTTTTTCTTCTTCAAAAAGTGTTTTTTTTTTGCGTGATTTAGGAATCCCTCTATCATTATATGAAAGTGAAGATTTGACTCTTTTTTTTATGCATTCTCTCTAATTAAAGATTTTTTTGAGTTTTCACACCATTGTATAAAGAAAGAATCGGGTGAAGAAATAAAAAGGCTGGAAGCTTGAAGATGGTAGAAGCAAATAAAGTTTAAAGATGATAAAATGGTGGAAGCTTTGTACAAGGAAGCAATCGATTTTTGTTGGATGTTTGGTTGATGATAAAATGTAAGAAAATTTGGTAAAAATGGTTTGATAAGAAGAAAATATAAGAAAATATGATAAAATCAACACTATTACATTGACAATTGGGGTAAAATAAATAGAAATTTACATGACAAGTTGTGATTGAATGAATTTTTTTTTACAGGACCAAAGTTTAGGTAAAATAGGTAAGGACTGAATAATTGAGGTACCAATTTAAAAAACTAATATAATTTAAGGATGATTTTGTTGTTTAAGTTTTTTTTAAGTATTCTGTTAATAATTCTTCGTGGTTAAGATAACCGACAAACTGCCTGTTGCTATAGAAACGAAGGGTGTTGCGTTTCGTTTCCTTCTATTATTATTATTATTTAATTGAAATAAAAGAATTGCTGTGTTAGAAGGAAGAAAAGAAAGAGATCATTGATCACTCTATTACTTTTTTTTCCTTTCAAATTCTCTTTTAAGAACATAGAGTTAAATACTTTTGTTTTAGAGGAACTATTTTTTCCTTGTTTCTTTTGCTTTTTAGTGATAAAATTCGATTTTTCTTGTTGTTCATAAGATCTGGCCATTCATTTATAAATCGTAAGTAAAAAAGGTCTCAGATTTTGGGTATTTGGGGTTCTTACTAATACGAGCAGAAGAGATGTCCTACGCTTACCTCTTCAAGTACATTATCATTGGAGATACTGGTAAGATCCCTTTCCTGTTTTCTTTCGAATTTTTTTTTTCTTTTAATTTGAATATGGGTCTTTGCTCTTACGTTTTTAAGTTCTGAATCTGCTAGGAAATTAAAGCTTCTCTAGAGGATTTTTTGTTGACACCGTAAAATTTTCATCAATTTTATTTTTTATTTGGATGAAGCCATTGGTTTCTATGACTTTTCTTAAGATAAAAACACAATCTAACATGGAGTAATGGCTTTATTTAGCATGATAATGTGATAGCATTCAAATGTCGAGATAATAGTGAAATTGCATTCCGGTGAACATTTTTGCATATGATATTCAGTTTGGCCAGTTTTGCTATATTCTTTTACCAAGAATATCATGGTAGTGCTATCTAGCATAAGTATTTTCCTTTTGCAGGAGTTGGAAAATCATGTCTTCTTTTGCAATTCACCGACAAACGGTTTCAGCCTGTTCATGATTTAACCATTGGTGTTGAATTTGGAGCCAGAATGATCACTATTGAGAACAAGCCAATAAAGCTTCAGATATGGGATACGGTTGGTTTTTCCTTTTCCTTGGCTTTCAAGTGTTCTCAGTGTAATGTGTCTGTATGTGTTGTTATATTGCACAGTGATTCTCTAACAAAGTATCAAAATGGTGTGTTGAAGGTTCAAAATTCTGCCCGTCCTATAAAATTATGGTATTCCAGGCTTGCCGGTGTATGACCTTGTCTAGGTCAAACTTTCATGTTAAATGGATCGTAATTGTACATTTAATATCAAATTACTAGTCAATCTCTGAAGAACACAAGTTCATGGTTGATCTCAATATTCATAGGACTGATCCATGTTATCATGGAAAAAATGCATTATAATGCGATAAAAGTACCATGGAGGCCCCTGTAATAGGATTCAAATTGCATTTTGCCCTTTCTACTAAAAATATGGGCAAATTAGTCCTTGTATGTTGGATCAAGGAGCAAACAGGCCATTCTGTTCAAAGTTTCATCCATTTCTGGTTTTTGTATGTCAACATGATGTACACATGGCACAACACACATCATTGTCTGGTTATTCCATTAGGCACACGCATTTTAACAGTACAAATAGATTATATTTTCAAAAGAAATGACTAGTTTACTCTTTGATATAATGTATAGGGACTAATTTGCCCATTTCTTGAGTAGAGGGGGCGAAATGCAATTCGATGCCTAGTACAGGGGCCGATATGGTACTTTTACCATTACAATGCTTTTTAGTAGGATAGCAATATCCCTTGATTATACCAGAGTCTTTGGTGGCATTTGATCGTAGTGGTTGCTATGTCCATTGCAACAAGCTTTCTCACTTAGTCCCAGCTTAAGATATTTAAAATGTGAAGCATGTTTTTTCTTTTCCAGTTAAGGGGCTGAATGTACTTTGTTTTTCCAGGCAGGCCAAGAATCATTCAGATCTATTACAAGGTCTTACTACCGTGGAGCTGCTGGTGCACTTTTAGTTTACGATATTACTAGGTGCTACATTTGTTCTTTCCAGAAGTTTGAGTTTAGCCAATGAAGTTACTTAAGCTTTAGACGATTGACCTTTTTTCTTTTACATTCTTCAACCTGCATATCTTATTCATAGAAGCAATTTTATCTGCGCTGTTGTACTTGGCTGCAATAATAACACTTTTACATCCTTGTATGATTAATAATCAGGAGGGAGACTTTTAATCACTTGACTAGCTGGTTGGAGGAAGCAAGGCAGCATGCAAATGCAAACATGACTGTCATGCTTATTGGCAACAAGTGTGATTTGTCCCATAGAAGGGCAGTGAGCACAGAGGAAGGTGAGCAGTTTGCCAGGGAGCACGGACTGATATTCATGGAGGCTTCTGCAAAAACGGCTCAAAATGTTGAAGAGGTTATAATTTTAGTTCTCTTGTTTATGTTTATGATTTCTTGAGAATGCTTTATAGCACGAGTATAAATAAGCTTTCAATCACCTTAATTTATAACAAGAAAATTTTTGCAGGCATTTCTAAGCACAGCTTCGAAAATCTACAAGAAAATCCAGGATGGAGTTATTGACATATCAAATGAGGTTAGCTTTGTCTGCTTATTTTTCACTACAATTTCTACCATCTCATTATATCAATTATCAAATGATTGAGTTGAACTCACCACAATTTCTAATCTGCATCCTCAGCATATAGAATTTATTGGAAATTGGCTTATGCCTCTTAAGTAGAAGTCATAAGAATTAGATTGGCCATGTTCTTTTAAGCTTTGCTTGGTAGAGTGAAAAGATAATTTGAAGGATGGAAAATTGGAGTTAGATGAATAGAAAGAAAAATATATTATTTGATAGGGTTTAAAAATAAGGAAAGAAAATGGAAGTTTTTAATAATGCATAATTTTGAACTAAGTTACATCTTTCTAATTTTCTTTTGTCTTATCATTTCAATATGGAATGATTTTTTTTTTATCTATTAGGATGGAAAATGTTCATCTTTCACTTTCATTTCTTACCAAGCATACTAAAACAATATTTCCGTCCCACTTTCACTCCCTCTTCCCATCCTTCAGCTTTCGATTCAATCAAGTACACCCTTAAAGTTTTAGGACAGTGCATCAGTTGCTTTATAGGAAATCATTGGGAACATGAATTGTTTCAAAGGCAATGATCATTATATGTTTTTAACCCTCTTTATTGCAGTCTTATGGCATAAAAATTGGACATGTAAGTCAAGCATCTTCATTTGGCGGTAGAGATGGTAGTGCTTCTCAACCAGGCGGCTGCTGCAGCTGAATATAAAGATGATTGCTGAGACTGTCGTATGTGCTTTGTTTGTGGATTTGATAGGTTTGTTGTACTTCTGCTGTTGGATACTTTTTCCTCGTATTGTTTTTACAATAATCATCCATAGGTATTATTGTTAGATTTATACATTTAATTTATTTCTTTCTGCATATGTTTTTTTTTTCTTGCTGTGGAGAATAACAATTGACATTTAACATTTTTTTATTAATTTCCACCAATATTTGTTTAAATATACCAACATATAGATATTCACTGATCAACATTTTCCAATCAATTCCATCTCTTTTCCCCATTTCTGGTCCAAAGGATAGGGTTTTAAAAGTCTGGGATTTAAACCCAGATGTTGGATGGTATTTTTTTCCTTTTCTGGACATATAAATATATATACACCATTACTATTTACCCCGCAGAATGATATGAAATAATTTAGAATTAGAATTTGAAGGAGTTGGAGTTGGAGTTGTTTTGTCGGTATAACTTATGATTTTAGAGTTTATTTGAGAATTGAATAATTTTTATTTTTATTTTTTACTTTGGACGTTGACTTTGACTTTTTGTTTGATTGCATTAATAGGGTTTACTACATGACAAACTAATTAATTTGTTTTTCTTTTTCTTTTTCTTTTGATAAAAATGTGGAAACTAAAAGAAGCATAACAAACAAACCAGCATGAAAAATTTTATATTTACTTTTATGTTAATTATATTTAAAATATTATATATTGTGTGTTGTATAAAAATATTGTTTTTAAATGATTAAGTTTGATATTATTTAAATAATATTTAGTTTTGTGTTACATGCTATTGTCAAAATTTTATATATTTTGATAGGCTAATAATTTGTTTTATAAAATATTTCATGATATGCATGTTACTTTTCTGTAAATTTATATGCATGTTACTTTTCTGTAAATTTATATTTCATATTATGTTTGTTTAATGTATCTTGTTTTATATAAAATGCAAAATTTTTTACTTGCCTTCAAAAATATGCAACCTCATATGAATTATGATTTTGTACATTATATGTGATTTTAATTTTAATTTATAATGTGAAATTATTTCACATTTACTTATAGCATATGCACAATCAAATCAATAAAATTGAATTATAATTAAAGTTTATTGTCTATTCCATATTAAAATTTACGAATTAAAATTTATATGTAATTATAATATTCATCTCTTTGTTTTAATCTTTCAAATTTATTACAAAATATAACATAATAGCAAGCATATACATACATACCATTTATAATTGCAACTATGCAGCTTAATACTAGATCAACTTATATTGTCTAGAGAAGTTGTCCCTATAACCTAATATGTAGATTTAGAGTTTTGAACCAAACAAGTAAAAGTAATAGTTGAAGGAGACATGTTTATGGTTAAATATTAGAATAAATAGGAGTGTGCGGTAATGAAATGATATTTTGACTTTGCAAACCCATTTCTTTTATGTTGAGATATATGTGAGCCACACACTTGAAACATTTGACTCTTTCACTTTTCTTGTATTTTAAATGTTGAAAACAATTAACCAAAGAGGATAAAAGCAGCCATTTATTGGCCCTTGCCATTTAAGAGAAAACCCTCGTTCCAATTTCAACCTCTTTTCTCTCAAAATCTCATAAATCTTTCAACATTTTCCTTCATTTTTGTTATACCTCTCGTGGCCAGACAGAAGGCCACCAAAGGGATAAACTCCACCTGCTAACAACCGAAAGACCACTAACAACTTCACCTCCAGTCTTAACCATTCAAATAAGTGGGGAGAAACCATTCAAGGAAGTTAATCATTTGATTCCTTCAAGAACGTGATCTTTTGTTAAGAACATGATTTTCTTGGTCATCAAACTTCACGTGGGTTCAACTACTCCATACTACCAAATCAGAATAAATTAAAGGATTTATTCCATCCCAAACATCATCGTCTTATCAAAGACATCCATCCTACACATTTGAAAATGATGGTTTGATGGAAAGCGCAACATGTCAACACCATCTTGCACGGAACCTCTGCCTATAAAATCTCCCAAAAGACAATGAAGAAGGGATGGTATCTTTAGCAGACAAAGCCTATACTCTACCAACTTACTTCTAGTGTCACGGACTTAGAGTTTTCCCACGCGATCCGTGCGGCCTTAGGCAGTTTCTCTGCTCAAAACGCCTAAGTCAGCCTAACTTGTAACAAAAAAAGATTCAGCAGCAAAAACGCCCAAGTCAACTTCACTTGCAACAATAAAGGATTCAATAGAATTCCCTTAAGATTTTCACGAAGAACAGCGGAAGAACGAAGTAAGAACGAGCCTTGAAAGATGAACAAAAGCAAGAACACTTGAGAGAAAAGTTTGAGTGAATACTCTCAAAATTCTTATTAATAACTCAATGAATATACAATGAGCAAAGAGGTCTCTATTTATAGTTGAGCCTCACAGTATATCAATAGCTATAATTAAAAGCTGAATACAATTAGAACTCTAAGCTTACATAACCAGCTATATACAAATAGAACTCTAAGATTCCATAATTATATCTTCTAGAACACTTCCCATTTCTATCAGGCTCTTGAGATGGGCTTTTAATCTTTCAAGTCACCGGGCCAGTTTGGTTGGGCCAGTTTGGTTGGCCTAAATGACCTCCCTCGAACACGATGGATCGCACCAGTTTGTCATGGTTGCGAGCACCGACGCGCAACCCATGACATTCTCCCCCACTTGTTCTAGCGACGCCCTCGTCGCATCCTCCTTATGGAACTGGTCAATCTTCCCTTGGAACTGCCACAATGCCTCAGCAGGTTCCCAACTTGCTTCGCTATCAGGAAGTCCCTTCCATCGAACTAAGTACTCGTGCTGTGGTCGATGGTACTTTCGTCTAATTACCCGATCTGCCTCAATGTTTTCTACTTCACGATCATACGAGACTTTTACCCCCATCGGTGCTCGTTTGGACTTGCCTCGATTCGGATCTTCTTGATCCTCATGAAACGGCTTAAGCATGCTTACATGGAAGACTGGGTGTACTTTAAGTTTTGGTGGCAACTCCAGCTTGTAGGCCACCTTGCCCACTCTCTTCACAACTTTAAATGGCCCTTCATACCTTCGCACAAGACCCTTGTGCAAACCAGTATATCGTAAAATCAAGTGTAGTTTAGCAAGGACTGAGTCACCCACTTGAAATTGTACATCCCTTCGGTTCTGATCGGCCCACTTCTTGCTACGCTTACTTGCCTTGTGTAAACAAGCTTTAGCCAAGTCATTCTTCTCTTGCCAATCTTTTGCGAATCTATAGGCTGCCGGATTTGGTCCTGTGTAATGTGTCACAACAGCGTTGGGTGTGAGTGGCTGTTGACCCGTCACTATTTCAAATGGACTTTGATTCGTGGTCCCACTTTGCTGCAAGTTATATGAAAATTGGGCCACATCCAGTAACTTTGGCCAATTCCTTTGTGTGGCACTCACATAGTGCCGAAGATACGTCTCCAACAGTGCATTTACTCGTTCAGTTTGCCCATCGGTTTGTGGATGCATGCTCGTGGAGAAGTTCAAATCTGAGCCCATTGACTTGAACAACTCTGTCCAGAACCGACCAGTAAATCGACCATCTCGATCGCTGATAATAGATAGTGGCACTCCCCAATATTTCACCACGTGTCTAAGGAATAACCGAGCTGCTTCCTCAGCAGGGCACTCTTTGGTCGCTGGAATAAAAGTCGCATACTTTGAAAACCTGTCTACCACAACAAGAATACTAGCAAACCCGTCAGACTTAGGCAAACCAGTGATAAAATCCATGGATAAACTCTCCCATGGCCTTTCTGGGACTGGCAGGGGTTGAAGCAAGCCGGCTGGAGTCTTTAACTCAACCTTGTCTTGTTGGCACACTAGACAAGTTTTCACATAGGTTTCCACATCAGCACCCATGTGAGGCCAATAATAGCGATCCTCCAAAAGGGCCAAAGTGCGATGCATTCCTGGATGGCCTGCCCATTTCGAGTCATGACATTCCTTCATGACTTCCTTACGGAGTTTCCCATAATGGGGCACATAGAGGCGGTGTCCATGAGTGTATACTAGCTCCCCATCAAGCCAAAATCTTCTTGTTTTTCCCTCCTTGGCAAGCTCAATCAAATTTTTGGCCGTAGGATCATGGGACAATCCCTCTCGAATGCGTTCCAACAAAGAGCCATCAAGTTGACTGATTGCTGCGAATTCCATCTTTCGACTAAGTGCATCAGCAACATTGTTGGCACTTCCTGGTTTATATTCCATTGTGAAATCAAACTCTGCTAGTAAAACCTGCCAACGAGCCTGCTTGGGAGACAACTTTTTCTGGGTTAGAAAGTAACTATTGGCAACATTGTCGGTAAAGACCACGAACCTGGAACCCAATAAATAATGTCTCCATGTGCGCAAGCAGTGTACTACCGCGGTCATCTCTTTCTCTTGGACCGTATATCTACGTTCCGTCTCGTTAAGCTTTCGACTCTCGAAAGCAATTGGGTGTCCATCTTGCATCAGTACTCCCCCAATAGCATAATCTGATGCATCTGTACGTACCTCGTAAAGCTTCGTAAAATTCGGCAAGACAAGTATGGGCTCCCTCGTCATTTCTTGCTTCAATTGGTTGAAGGCCTTCTCGCATTCTGGATTCCAATCCCATACCTTCCCCTTCTTCAACATGTCCGTCAAGGGAGTGGTAATTTTAGAGTAGCCTTCGACAAAGCGGCGATAGTAATTTGCCAATCCAAGGAAGGATCTCAACTCTGTTACCTTGGTTGGAGGCTCCCACTCTGAAATGTCTCGAATCTTATTTTTATCCATTCGGATCTTACCGCCTCCCACAATGTGGCCTAAGAATGACACCTCTTGTTGGGCAAATGAGCATTTCTCCTCCTTGACGAACAGCTCATTTTCCCTCAAAGTCTGGAACACCTCCCTCAAGTGTCTTACGTGCTCTTCAAGCGACTTGCTATAGACCACAATATCGTCAAGGTAAACAACCACAAAACGATCAAGAAAGGGTTGAAGTACCTTATTCATTAGGGTGCAGAATGTAGCTGGAGCATTCGTGAGTCCAAAAGGCATCACAAGGAACTCATACGAACCGTACCGTGTCACACAAGCTGTCTTTGGTTCGTCCCCCTCGGCTATCCGAACTTGATGATACCCCGATCTCAAATCTAACTTGGTAAACCATCTTGCACTACCAAGCTGGTCGAACAAATCTGCGATAAGAGGAATAGGATACCTATTCTTCACGGTGATCTTGTTTAGAGCTCGATAATCGATGCACATTCTTAAGGAGCCATCGTGTTTCTTTTGGAACAACACTGGCGCACCATATGGGGATTTGGATGGTCTAATGAATCCCGCATCCAAAAGTTCCTTCAATTGTTTCCGCAACTCTTCTAATTCTGGCGGAGACATACGATAGGGGGCCCTTGCTGGCGGCACCACATTGGATACTAACTCAATTTTGTGGTCCACCTCCCTCTTGGGTGGCAAACTTTTTGGCAACTGAGCAGGCATTACATCTTGAAATGATTGTAGCAATTGTCCCACTTCTTTCGGGGTCTTACTAACAAACTCAACGGTCTCTTCGATCTTTAAGGTGGCTAAATATGAGACTTCATTTCTCCGTACACCTTTAGCAAACTGAATTGCTGATAGTGTTTTTCCCTCAAAGCTTCTCTTCCTTGTCACTTTCACCATGCATTGATGTTTCGCATCTGAAATCACCATGTAATTGCTCGAAGGGGCAATAAGAGCTTTAACCTGATCAAGGAAGCTTAGTCCCACCACAAAATCATAGTCATCAAGTGGTATTACCTTAATGGATACCTTCCCTGACCAATTTTCGAGCTGAAGATCTACTCCCTTTGCAACCCCCTTGATTGGAATACTTTCCGAGTTCACTGTTTTGATCCGGCCCCCTTCATTATCTATCTTGAGGCCTAGTTTACAAGCAGCCTCCTCAGACATGAATAAATCAGAAGCACCTGTGTCGACGAGTGCATTCAATTTTCTGCCGGCCATAATGATGTCTACAAACATCAAACCATGGCTCATTCTATCTTCGACACCCCCTAGTATCGATCCAAGGTTGTTATCCTCCACATCGGACTCCCCCTTTGCTTCCATAGCCTTGAGAGCGGCCTTCTTTGGACAGTCCTTGATCATATGTGGACCCTCACAGTGGAAGCACCTTATAGGCCCACTCTTTCTCTTGTCCCAAGGTTTCTTACCATCGCCGTTCCTAGTGGGCCTTTCTTTATCTCCCCCACTATTACCCTTTAATCTGGGTTTAGAAGAATTGGAATTGTCTTTCCTCCCACCAAATTCAGCAAGTGATTCTGCTACTGACATAGCCTTGGTGAGCTCTTGAACTCCTCGACGCTGCAACTCTTGCTTCGCCCACGGTTTTAATCCGTCCATAAAGGAAAAGAATGCCTCTTTCTCCCCCATATCTGAGATTTGGAGCATAAGCTCGCTAAACTCCTGTACATACTCCCTCACAGTGCCTTGTTGCGCAAGCCGACGCAACCTTGCCCGAGCCTCATCCTCGGCATACTCTGGGTAAAACTGTGCTTTGAACTCACATCGAAACTCCTCCCATGTTTCGATTTCAGACCCACCACGTCTCACATCAGTGGACCTACGACGCCACCACAACAAAGCAACGTCAGATAAATACATCGCAGCAGTAGTTACCTTAGTGACATCCTCCGTGATGCCTTTGGCACAGAAGTATTGCTCGATTCCCCACAAAAAGTTGTCCACATCTCTTGCGGACCTTGTTCCCTTAAACTCTTTTGGCTTGGGAACATCAATATTGGGCTTGGGTGCGGCAGCCGCTAACCCACCATTGCCCAAGGCAACCTTGTAGATTGTGAGTTCACCCTTGAGCTCCGCAATCTCTCCCTTCAAGGCCACCACCATAGCCTCAATGGCATCATCTCTACCAGTCAACTGTTTCATATTATCCGTCACATACTCTTTAAGCTGCTCCTGCATGGACTGCAGTCCATCATGGAGCCTATCATCAACGTCTTCCACCCTCTCCTTGATATCCCCCATTGAACTCTCGAGAGTGACGACGCGATCCTCTAAAGCAGACAATATGTCCCTTGAGCGACTGGCTTTCCTAGCCCTCCCACGGGTCTCCACTCCCTCAACTTCTTTTGACATCTTTCAACGGTGGCTTCGAACCTTAGCTCGGATACCAACTGTCACGGACTTAGAGTTTTCCCACGCGATCCGTGCGGCCTTAGGCAGTTTCTCTGCTCAAAACGCCTAAGTCAGCCTAACTTGTAACAAAAAAAGATTCAGCAGCAAAAACGCCCAAGTCAACTTCACTTGCAACAATAAAGGATTCAATAGAATTCCCTTAAGATTTTCACGAAG